>NW_024063193.1:1800000-2013901 GCF_006381635.1 Hibiscus syriacus
ATATTTCTTTTTGAATTAAATGATTTTCCCTAATAAATAATTCGAAGAAAATTAATTAAACTTTTATAAATGGATAATATTTTAACTTTATATTCGATTCATAATTTACACCATTCGATTCATAATTATTTTTCTGAATTGTTTAGTAGATGTTTTTAGGTATTTGGCCTGCCTAGCCTAAAGGTCGATGGCGACTCCAATTTAAAATTTTCAAATTAATTCAAAATCACCAATTTTTTCAAAAAAAAAATAATAATTGTTTTTTAAAACTTAAGTTTTTTCAAAAAAAATGGTTATGACAGCTTGGCGACTCCGCTGGGGACCTTTTTTTAGAGAGTCAGGTTGTAAGTCGCTTATGCATTGTCGTTGTGATGAAAATTATGGGTTTGTGTCTATAGTTAACTTATGAACCATTTATTGAAGTTTTAATTTCTTCATTTTTAATTGTCACACTAATATTTTAATCTTTGTTTTCAGTAATGTCTAAGTTTCTATTGAGAGTTTTTTTTTTCTTTAGAGTCAAAGGTTTGTATGTTCCTCCTCACACACATCACAAGCATTTACGTGACATGAGCTCTAGACCCGAGCTTCGTCCCAAGTAAGTAGGGGTGAACGCTTTACTCTCGTAAGAATTTATTCTTCGTATGAGTCTAAGTAAATAACCTCTGGGGTACACATACCTTATACCTTCGTAGGGATTTATTCCTCGTATGGGTATAAGGAAGTGAATCCCCTCGAATTGAACTTGATCCGTTTATGCCTATAATGTGTTATGATTAAGGGTTTGGTAGCCCAAGAAGGCACTAACATCAAGGATAATTTGAGTACCCTTTCCTCATAGAGCCGAAACCATGCATGAAATGAACCGTAGAACAGTCACCCTAGGTATAGCCATATTGAACCTCTGTCTGTCAGTAGATTCCAAAATAGGTGTACACGAAGGAGGGATGACTCTAAACCTTTACCTTTTGCTTTATGTTCGTAGAATATATTTATTCGTGTCGAATAAAAGCATGTGAACTAGATACCATGTGGTTAGGATTATTTTCTTGAAATAAATCATTTTGGGTAGAAAGCATGTTCGGGTAGGATTGCTATTTAATAAAAGCATGTTTGGGTAGATATCATGATCAGGTAGGTGTTATATTTATCTTTAAATAGCATCTTTTAACTATATTGATTATCTTGCCTGTACTAACTTATTTCTTTTCTTTTGTTTGTGTCGTTTTCACATTTTTGCATTGCATTTCATCGACATGACATAATGCGAAATTGTTGATCCACAAGGGGATATTTAAATGAAAATTTTTGCAATGAGAGATAAAAGTTTTCAATCAAACAGTTGCGTACACAGACATGCACCTAGGGCTAAAAGAAGTTCAGAGAGCATAAGGAGGAAACTCGCTTGAAAATCAGGCAACATTAGAAACTGGAAAGATGGTCCATTGATCTGAGAAGTAATCTAGTAGTTGATTATTATCTATGATCGTTCCATCACTAATCACCAAAGAGTGAAGTGTGACTTCAGCATCGCAGGGGTATTAACCGAGATAGTTTATAGAGTGCTTGAGTGGCATAATTTTAAAAGATGAAGCTCCGAGACTAAACATTGACTCATTTCAGACTTAGCGTCCAAGAAAAAGCATGTCTGTAAAAATGGACTATCTTGTAATGAGAAGACTTTTATATCTGATGAAAATTATTCTATGATTTTCATCGTTAGGATCAATATTTTGCATCTGCATTTGCATATTTACATTCTGCACTGCATTTATATAAACATTTGCACATGTATCATTCATAAAAACATAGAACTAATTCGTATAGGATTCGATGATTGTGGTCCTAATCATGTGACACCATATTAAGAATTGAAGCAAAATTTGAGCAAATCAGTAAGGTGGGAGCCTATTCATCGGGTCGTGGTGCTGAGCCTTATAAGACGATATGATAAAAGAGTCAATTTGATCCAATTCCATTGACCTATGAGGAATTACATCCAACACTAATTGAGAAGAATATTGTGACTCCGGTTCAGTCCAAGCCAAAAAAAAGTCTCCAAATCCTAAGGGATATGATGCTGATGCAACTATAACATAGGAAGTTTCGGACATTCCATTGAGAATTATGGGGGATTGAAGCTAAAGGTCCAGAATCTAATTGATTCGGGGGGCATGGACAGTCGAAGAATAATGGGGCATTCTAATGATAATCAAGAAGAGATCTTTGCATCTACCAGAAAGCTTTTTACAATTGCATTAAGAGCATTGTTTTGTTTGAACTCATTTTTTGTTCCATCTTTAATATTTTCTTAAATATATTTTTGAAATCTTTTAATGATTGAATTTATGTTACCTTATAAGGTTGAATAATTGAACGAGTTCTAATATTGTAGTTCTTCAAATATTGAATGAATTATTGATTATTTTAGATATTCAAGAATTATAGATTTTTAACATATGACAAGATTAGACCTTTTTTATACCATTTAAAACCAAAAATAAAACCTCCCGATTCTTTACCCGGAATAATTCATGGTCACTACCAAAAGACCAAATTTTGACATTTCCTTTTTTGGGACTTTGAAATATTTTCTTTATCTTTTTTGAGACATAAAAAGTCATACCCTTACCTTTCGTTGAGCCAATAAGGTCACACCATCATCTTCTTAGATGCAAAACCAACATTTATCTACCAATAAAACCTAAAAGCAATGAGTATATGATGTTTACTTGCACGAGAATGATTTTGTATGGGAAACAAGATAAAACATCTCAAGTTAATTTTCTGAAGATGAGCCTAAACAATTGAGACATGCTAGAAGAATGAAGCATAATAAAGAGGAATTAATTTGAAATAATTTTATCATGCATTAATTACATGGGTTTCATGTTAATAAAATTAATCCTGAAAATCTATCGCCTAGGGATACCTCTTATACAAGGACTTCTATGTATGAAATGATTAACGAATTTCTTTCATTATCCCTTCATAAAAGGAGAAAATTTTTATCCCTTGTGTCACCATTTGAGCATGAATTATATTTTCTTCTGATTCAACCCTAACCAAGGATCACCCTCCACATTGGGGGCAAAGTGAAGGAAATCTGCTCGAATGAGTGAAGACCATCAATCCAGAAAAGATACCAAAAGGTGAACCAAATGCAAAGTGCAAAGATCAAAAGAAAAAAAACAAAGAAAGAAGAGAACAAAGAAAAACAAAGAGAAAAGAAGCAAAAAAGAAGAAGAAGAAGAAGAAAGAAAACGAATGAAATATTTCAAGATAAGTGACTCGTTGAGCCTCAAGCCATAAGATTGATCAAGTATAACCTGTTCAAAGATCCAGAATCAATTCACAAGAAGATCATGGAACATCAAGAAAATAAAAGACATACAAGCAGACTCAAATCGAGCAAGACAAGATTGAAGGCATCAGAATGAATTGATCAATTGGTTCAATTACCCTTAAACACTTGTTTGGGTACGTTTATCGATTTCTTTCATAACCGTGAACCATAGCCTACATTATGTGCTTAAAAATTCCATTCTAATCATACATGAATTTCTAAATAGAAGAGAATATCTTTAGATTTCATCCTGCCCATCAGGATCAATCTTTTATTTACAAAATAATTTCTAAAATTCTTAATGCATGATAAAGAAAAATAACAAAGGGGGTCTAAGACGTCCTGAAAAGGCGACTCAAATATGAAGATTGTGCAGTTGTTGTATAGGAAGCGATCTCACAAATCCCTTAATAAGGCATATTATAACCCGAATGTGCTCATAAGAACTTAGAACCAGAGAACACTTCTAGTAGATGAGCATAAAAGCTATTCCATCAGATCAGTGAACATCAAAGAAACGAGAATACCATGCCTTGACCAAAGACAACAACCCGAGACACCTTATCATTTCCTTACTTAACCCTACCTCAAAACTAGCATTAATCTTGACACTTGTTAAATAACTATAATTTTTAAAGGATTAAAAGTGTAATTAATTCTTTGATATCCAATGAAGTCTTGTTTTACGATTTGTCTCAATTATGAAACCTAGAAAGGGGCAATATTTTTTTCCAAAAAATTTGATTAAATTTTTTCAAAATTATTTTAATTAATTTTTCAAATTTTTTCATGGAAATAAAAATAAGAAGAAAAACATTTTCAAACAATATAATCTCTCCAGAGTATATCTTGGTAGTTGACACGTGGCTTTCAAACATAAAGCTCATGCTTAGAATCAGTGTTGGAGTAAGAAACGATGAATTTTGGGGAATTTTTGAAGGCCCATATCTTCTAGGATGACAAGATCATTGAATTGAGCAGAAATTTACTTTCAATGAGGAAGAAAGATATGAAGACTACAAATGGTGAAGCAGAGTCGGTAGAGATTACTATATATGTCTGTTTTATCCATTATCACAACATACAGTTGCATTTATCTGGTGATTTCCCATGCATTAATACTGGCAAGCCAAAGCGCCACACTTATCTTCCCACTGAGCTTTACTCTTTGGTGTCCTTGCAATGCTATTCAAAATGCTCTAAACACCATGCAAAGAGCTTCCATGGTTGGAAGATTTAGGCAGAAGCTATAATAAAGGATAAATGAATTATCAAATGTTTTATGAACCATTAATTATGATGTTGAACCAACGTTGCGATCATATGTGGTTTTTAAATTCCAATTTCACTCAAGTAGAAGGCCATGTTCTACCTGTGCCAAGGTTAAAAGAAACGAAGTTTACTTGTCGCGGAATGAGCAATGAAATCTTAATAGCAAGAAACTAGTGGAGCTAACTAAAATTAAACAATGATTTGTCATTAACTTCTCAACATGATATGATACAGATAACCATATTTGAGATTCAATTTAGATAGACCCTCTATTCAGAGGAGTTAAGAGCACAATCAGAGAAAACTCTACTATCCTGTTGTAGGAATTTGAAGAAATTATTAAGGAAACCCATCCTGACCTTCTTGGAGCTCTATAGTTCTTTCTCTGGTTTTTGGCCTAACAGGAAGAATTTTGACCTTTATGGTCCATGAAAGAAGAAAACTCTTACCGAGTTTGGCATAGTCACACAAGTGTATGGCTCCAACTAGGATCAATGATCAGCACCTTACGGATTTGCTTCTAAAAATTAATACAAAGCTTGGAGAACTGAATTTGATGTCAACAATTGAACAAACATTAACAAATCTAGTTGTTTCTAAGGTTCCAACTATCATCCTTGGCATAGATGTGTCTCATGGTTCTCTGGGGCAGTCTGATATTCCATCAATTGTTGTGGTGGTAAGCTCTAGGCAGTGGTCTTTGATTTTCCGCTACAGGGTAGTTGTGCATACATAATCTGCAAAGCTTGAAATGATAGATTCTATTTTTTAAACCATTTGGTAGGGATGATGATGGTATCATGAGGGTAGCTCTATTAGATTTTTACACAAGTCCAGACAAGGGAAGCCAATTTTATTAGGGGCAAAAATTTACTGGGACAAGAAGAAATTAACACGAATCAAGAATTGTAAGGATGCATACTGGTACAAACAAAGAGTGAAGACAACCGAATCAGAGATAGAATGAAGACTGCTCATGCAACTATTCCCAGCACAGATCAAGAAAACATGCTGATAACTCCATAAAAAGACTATTTTTAAGGCCTTTTCAACTTAAGTTATTGTTTGTTTAAGGGAACATATAAGTCATTTTAGATGTATGTAGCTGCATGTAATTGCATTTGTGGTGGTTGTGTTATTTTATTTTATTAAGGTGCTATATGAGGAGGAATGTGTGGTTTTTAGTGATGTGTAGAAAATAACAAGCAAAATAGGTGAGCTGGGAAGTAATGCCGCGGCATCACACGTTGCTGAAGCAGATTGAAATGCCTTGGCATTTCTGGCGTAGAAAACGACAAAAATATACAGCTGTACATGGACAGCTGGCTCTGCACGTGAAATGAAGGCTGTAACAGCCTGCTATGGGACCACTGATACCTGGAGGATAAGGTTCATGCACAACATGTGATTCTAGGGGTATGAGGGGTATTTTGCACCCAACAATATCCCAACAACATCATCATTACCCCTAGATATTTTTATTATATATTACACCTCACAAGAGAGATAGTGTGTGGAAGAAAGGAGACGCATACTGTAGTAGAAAAATCATATTTTTATTTTTCCTTTTCCTTTCTTCTTCCTTGGGTTTTCCTCCATTGATAAAACTTCAAGGAGTGGTGAGCTAGGCGCCGAGAGGAGCTAGCGAGCTAAGGTGGTTCGTGGTGGCCGAGGAGACCTCCGGTGGCGCGCGTCGAAGGCTCTTTCTCACTTCCCTTTGCTCATATTTTATTTATTTTATTTGTGGGCTGTTGGAACGAATATTTTATGGATTTTTCTATGAATATTTCGAACCCCACCATGAACTAACTTATTTGGTGGTGGTTGGTTTAATGGATGTTTAAACTTTATTTTTAATGGTATGTTTAAGTTTATTTTTGTTCTTTATTTGCTTTGCTTATGAATGCTTCACCATCTAGGCTTGTAAGAGGCATGGAAATGTCCATTTCTTAGATGAAGGTTAGGTGTTCGGAAGAATCCTAAGCTAAAAATACTTGTAAGTATTCGGAAGAAACGCAAGACAAGATCCTCATAAGCAATGGGTTATAGTATTTTCAAGGGGCTTTGAACCGGCCTAGGAGTATTATAACCTAATCCCTTAGATCTTGGAAGAGACTAGGATAGGATTTCAACGACTAAAAAGGGTGTCTTTATCAATAGGGTAGGCTGTCCAACATCGTTGAGTGAGAGCAGATGCCTTGGCATCCTATTCTGTTAGGTTCCTGTGAGAACATTTTAGGAAAGCCCTGTCGAGTAAGTAACGACCAGATAGCTTAAATCTGCCTGAGAGATAGGTTTAACATCCTTAGATCAATCCCTACCATTCATTCCATTGAAAACTTGTCACGTGAGGATTATCTTCTTTTTATTTATTTACTGTTTTTTTACCATTTTCCTTTGCCATGACATTTCTTTTTGTTACTCATACACATTTCATTTGCCTCGGTATAATCATTTGTGAATACCATTAGCTATACTTAATTAATTTAGAATAGTGCATAAATTTTACTCAATATCCTTCCAATCCCTGTGGAGACGAAACTCACTCATCACTGTATTACTTTTGCGATTATGTATACTTGCACATTATTTGCGTATAATTTTATAGTACTCGCAATACGCAACAAGTTTTTGGCGCCGTTG
The DNA here is from genome assembly GCF_006381635.1 of Hibiscus syriacus. Lineage (NCBI taxonomy): Eukaryota > Viridiplantae > Streptophyta > Magnoliopsida > Malvales > Malvaceae > Hibiscus > Hibiscus syriacus. The sequence continues at coordinate 1,807,262 of NW_024063193.1, forward strand.
CCGGGGATTGGCAATTGATGATGTTGAGTTTAGTTGTTGCACCGTTTTATTTATTTTCTTTGTACATAGTTACTTGTTTTTTTGTTTACCTTTTTCAGGTGTTACGTTCTCGCATGACACGTAAAAGACCCAAAGAACCATTATTTCATATAGAACCTGAGGCTCATGTTGTTCAAAATCAAGTGAAGGATCCTGCAGTTCTAAATGCCACGACAATTCCAAATGCTAGGAATGCTGCTCGACCACACACTATTAAAGATTACTTAGCTCCCACCTTGGATGACCTAAAACCTGCTATTATAGCTCTCAAGATTCAGGCAACCCAATTCGAGCTCAAACCGATTATGTTCGACATGTTGGACTTGATTGGAAAGTTTGGTGGTGCTCCTCATGAGGATGCAAGGCAACATGTTCGAGAATTTTTGGAGGTTTGTAACTCTTTTCGACAAGAAGGTGTGCATGAAGATGTGCTGAAATTGAAGTTATTTCCATATTCTTTGAAAGATGATGCCAGGGCATGGCTCAATGGATTACCTTCTGGCTCGATAAGGTCTTGGGCTGAATTGTGCAAAAAAATTTTGCTACGGCATAATCCACCGAATATGAACAACCATCTTAGGAATGCCATAGCATCTTTTCACCAAGCTGATGACGAGTCAATGTATGAGTGTTGGGATCGCTACAAAGAATTGCTTCGCAAATGTACCAACCATGGATTCCACGACTGGACTCAAGTCATGATGTTCTACAATGGAGCCAATGCACCCACGAGGATGATGCTAGATGCCTGGACAAATGGCACTTTGCTTGACAAATCACCTGAAGCTTTTGGCATTCTTGATCGAATTGCTAACCATGATTACCAATTTCCTCTTCAAGGTTTGAAACTAAGGAAGGCATTTGGGACATTCAAGTTGGAAGTTGAAGATTCAGTGTCGGCCCAACTCTCTACCATCACCAATATGTTGAAGAATTTGCAAAATTCTAAGGAGGTGAAAGAAGTGAAGGTTGATAGCTAGGCATGTCTGTTATGCCAAGGCAATCACCATGAATGTGAATGCCCGAGCAATCAAAAGTCCATCAAACTATTGGGAAGCTTCAATGGATGGAGTCAGCATCCCAATTTCTCATGGGAAAATTAAGGAGCTTGTAATGTCAGTCATCTCGCTCAGCAGCAGTATATGGATGAGCCCCCAGCCTTGCGAATGAATATGCCATGGCATACTTTTAAGGGGACAACATCTTCTCTAGAGGCCACTATGCAAGACTTTATGGCAACTACAAAGGCTCTATTACAAGATCACGATGTATCTATTAAGAGTCAAGAAGAATTATTACAAAGCCAAGGGGCAATGTTGCAAAGTCATAATTTGTCTTTGAGAGCTTTGGAAATGCAAGTGGGTCATATTGCCACGGCATTACAAGAATACCAACCAGACAGATTGCCTAGTGATACTGAAATCACTAAGGCTAAAGGCAGTGAGCAATTTAGTATATTCACCTCAGGAAGTGGCACCTATCTACAAGATGCTAAGTTTGGGGGGGAAACACTAGAAGAACCTAGCTATGAGATTGTGCATGAAGAGTCTCAATTGCACGAGGACTTACATTCGCTGGAGAACAAAGCTGGATGTTCAATGAGTAAACCCGATGATGACGAGCAAAATAATGCCACGGCAAAAGAAAAAACCCCACTAGCAGAAGTTGATGACCAAAGGGAAGCTGCAGAATTATGCCACGACAATTTTATAGGCACTTGTGAGTACTTGAAGCTCGATGAAGAAGACAAAGATGAGCTTAAGGATATTTCAAAAGAGGCGGGTCAATCTAGCTTACTCATAGCTAGACCAGGTACGAAATCTGAACCTGTGGATTTCATTGAATTTACTCAACCCCAAATAGTTGCCCATGTTAAAGCACTAAGGAATAAAATGGAGAAACAATTCTCTGATGAGAAATTATTATTTGCCACGGTATTGTCGTGGTACGCTGACATTGTCAATTTCTCGTTAGTGGTGTTTGCTTCCATACTTAAATAGCCAGGGCAAGAACAGATTGGTGCAGGATGATGACCCCTACTTCTTGAACGACTTTGCTTCCCAAGTAATTAAAAGATGCCACTGCAACGGGGAGAGAAAAGAGAGGACTACTGCAAAGGTTCTAAAAATCGGGTTCTATCGACTTACACTGAAGGTGGCGCTGTTATATATGTGGAGCATTTTGGTCTATACTGGTGCTCCAATCGAACGCGACAAAAATGCCATGACAATTCATGATGTTTGGAGTTTGCATCCCTTGAACCTTTTTAATTTATGTTTAGAAGTTTTGTTGTTTGTCGTGAGTGTTTGTTTGTTTATTTTTCTTTGTTTATTTCTTTATTTTAATATTAGTCTTTTTAGGATGAAGGGTGTTCTGGAGGATGAATATGATGGAATATCACGAGGGAACTTCATAGGCTTTTGCAAACCAATATGCCACGACAAAGCTAGATGCAATTGAGGCTCTAACAAGACGCAGTCGTTGCACCTGTTCACAAGGAGATGCTCCCACATTGGGCTTATAATCTTCTGGTCATCCTGGACAAGATCTTTCCATCATTTTAGGATGCCACGACATTTACAAATGTCACTCAACAAGACAGTACACCCAAGCCAGAGGATGCTAACCCAGTCGGACTAGATGACATCTGAAGTCATCTGTTGGGCGTATGGAGACCTCAACATCTAAGAACACTGAAGGCCCTAGCACACCAGCTGCTGAACCCAGTTCTGATCCTGACAAAAGCCCCACATCACTGAGGAAGTGCACCAGACGCAATACTACTAGCACTGCCAGCGCGACTCCACCACCATCTTAGGAAGACAAGGTACCTTGCATGGAATTGCATCGCATCACATAGCATGTAGTCTAGTTTAACTTAGGTTTTATTCAACATTGAGGACAATGCTTCTCTCAAGTTTGGGGGAGGTAGTGTTCTTTGTACATGTGCATGATAAGGAAGTTTTTATGAAAGAACTCTGGTTAGCCTTGGCATTAAAATATGGTATATGCTTAAATGATAAATCATTGTTTAAAATCCTTATGTCTAAATTTTGTTTAATCATGAATAAATGCTTCGGCATAACTGTAGAGGGACACTCCTCTTTGCCGTGACATTGCCTGGAACTCTCATTAATAAATGGCAGCCACGCGCATACGAGTGAATGAAAGTAGTCACGGGATGACTCTACCTGACTAGCTTGGGGGTGGAAGGTATGCTCCCTTTCACCTAGAGTGTGGGATGGTAGGTGTGATAAGCTGACTCCCTTCGTATCAGCGTAAAAAAAAGTGAAAAAAAATAAAGAAAAAAAAATGTGTAGTAAGTGAAAAGGGGGTATAAATGTGCTTAATGAATGAGTTAATGCCGTGGCAGAACTAGGGAACTCAATTAGAAATTGCCTAAATTCGTTAAGTATAGATTATATACAATCACACACACACAACACCATAAAGAATCTTGACCTAGGGAAAAGTACTTGAATTCTTGATATGTCTAGCATGTTAAAACCAATTTTTCTGAGGGTTGAAATTCAGTTTTTGTCTTGTTGTCCTACTGTTGAAATTGCCATGACATTTTGATTGTGTTAATTGTTATCCATTGCTTGAGGACAAGCAATAGTTTAAGTTTGGGGTGTGATAACTCCGTAAAAAGACTATTTTTAAGGCCTTTTCAACTTAAGTTATTGTTTGTTTAAGGGTACATATAAGTAATTTTAGATGTATGTAGCTGCATGTAATTGCATTTTTGGTGGTTGTGTTATTTTATTTTATTAAGGTGCTATATGAGGAGGAATGTGTGGTTTTTAGTGATGTGCAGAAAATAACAAGCAAAATAGGCGAGCTGGGAAGTAATGCCGCAGCATCACACGTTACTGAAGCAGATTGAAATGCCTTGGCATTTCTGGCGCAGAAAACGACAAAATATACAGCTGTACATGGACAGCTGGCTTGCACGTGAAATGATGGTTGTAACAGCTGCTAGGGACCACTGACACCTGGAGGATAAGGTTCATGCACAACATGTGATTCTAGGGGTATGAGGGGTATTTTCACCCAACAATATCCCAACAACATCATTACCCTAGATATTTTATTATATATTACACCTCACAAGAGAGAGTGTGGAAGAAAGGAGACGCATACTGTAGAAAAATCAGATTTTTATTTTCCCTTTCCTTTCTTTTCCTTGGGTTTCCTCTATTGATAAAGCTTCAAGGAGTGTGAGCTAGGCGCCGAGAGGAGCTAGCGAGCTAAGGCGGTTCGTGGTGGCGAGGAGACCTCCGGGGGCGCGCGTCGAAGGCTCTTTCTCACTTCCTTTGCTCCTTTTTATTATTTATTTGTGGGTTGTTGGAACGATATTTTATGGATTTTTCTATGAATATTTCGACCCCACCATGAATAACTTATTTGGTGGTGGTTGGTTTAATGGATGTTTAAACTTTTTTTAATGGTATGTTTAAGTTTATTTTGGTTCTTTATTTGCTTTGCTTATGAATGCTTCACCATCTAGGCTTTTAAGAGGCATGAAAATGTCTATTTCTTAGATGAAGGTTAGGTGTTCGGAAGAATCCTAAGCTAAAAATACTTGTAAGTATTCGGAAGAAACGCAAGACAAGATCCTCATAAGCAATGGGTTATAGTATTTTCAAGGGGCTTTTAACCGGCCTAGGAGTATTATAACCTAATCCCTTAGATCTCGGAAGAGACTAGGATAGGATTTCAATGACTAAAAAGGGTGTCTTTATCAATAGGGTAGGCTGTCCAACATCGTTGAGTGAGAGCAGATGCCTTGGCATCCTATTCTGTTAGGTTCCTGTGAGAACATTTTAGGAAAGCCCTGTCGAGTCGAGTAAGTAACGACCAGATAGCTTAAATCTGCCTGAGAGATAAGTTTAACATCCTTAGATCAATCCCTACCATTCATTCCATTGAAAGCTTGTCACGTGAGGATTATCTTCTTTTTATTTATTTACTATTTTTTTTACCATTTTCCTTTGCCATGACATTTCTTTTTGTTACTCATACACATTTCATTTGCCTCGGCATAATCATTTGTGAATACCATTAGCTATACTTAATTAATTTAGAATAGTGCATAAATTTTACTCAATATCCTTCCAATCCCTGTGGAGACGATACTCACTCATCACTGTATTACTTTTGCGATTGTGTATACTTGCACATTATTTGCGTATAATTTTATAGTACTCGCAATACGCAACACATGCACATACACGTCACATGAATTTGCATATTTGAATCATACATTCATCATCACATTACAATAAAAAGGTTTTTTTTCTTTCTCATAAGAATGCTTTTATAATTTCTTTTGAGAAACTAATTTCATATTTCTTAAGATTGTTCGTCTAAGAACATCAATTTAGTATTTCTTAAGATTTTCCCCCTGAAATCCTTATTTCATTTTTCTCAAATGCCATTTTTATCCTCTCCCGAGGACATCGTCTAATTTTTCATTCTCAATATCATTTTCTCCTCTCATGAGGGCAAATTCAAAATGTCATTTTTATCAAAATAAAAATCAAATCAAATACATACTTCATCTTAACATCCATAAAAACATAATCATTCATAAATGCATCATTTTTTATGTTGATCTTTCAGGAAATAAAAATTTGGCAATGACTAGACGTCTTCAACATGAAGGAACAATGTCCATCCACAAATTTGACATCCTGAAGTGAACAATCATATATTCTATAGGCAACTAGATCTCCTCAACATGCAGGAGTAGACTGTTCGTCACCTTAGATATTGTTTCTCCCAAAACAAAGTTTCGTCTCGTTTGAGACAATTTTTCTTGAAACAAAATTGATCTCACTTGAGATTGTTTTCTCTAAAAACAAATTTTGTCTCGCTTGAGACCATTTCTCTTGAAACAAATTTTGTCTCGCTTGAGATAATTTCTCTTAAAACATAAATACTTGAGATTGTTTCTCTTGAAACAAATTTTGTAATACCCCAAAATTTGACCAGTGACTAAAATATAAGTTTTGAAAGTTTGAGGGCTAAAGTATAACTTGGTAAAAGTTTAAGGGCCAAAAATGTAATTTTTGAAAAGTTATAGATTTTAGCTCATAAATGAATAGTTTGGCCTAAAACAAGGATTTGTTTGGGAATCAGATTTTCGGTACGAGATTTGTTTTAAAAGCTATAAAGCGATAAAGTTCGGTATTGAAATCAGATAATCGTATTAAACCTGAATCTTATGCAAATTTGAAGTATATTAGAAAATGGTTGGAAATATTATTTTTATATTTTAGATTAGAGAATTTTGGCTTAGAATAGTGTAATTTTTCATATTTGACCAAATAGTGAAATTTTAGTGATCAAAATGCAATTTTCAAAAATTCCACAGCCAAATTAGAAAGTCAAAGCCATTTTGATTCATCTTAGATGCAGGAATATTTTAATCGAAGATAATGCAATGGCAAATGGTAATTATCATGGTTCATTAATGACAATTTTGGAATTTTTCATTAATTGAATTTAATATTCAATTAAATAAAGTTAATGCATGTGTTATAAAAATTTGTTAGAAAAATCAAGAAACCCATCAACCATCTTCTTCAAATTTTAATCGAAGATAATGCAATGGCAAATGGTAATTATCATGGTTCATTAATGACAATTTTGGAATTTTTCATTAATTGAATTTAATATTCAATTAAATAAAGTTAAATGCCATGTGTTATAAAAATTTGTTAGAAAAATCAAGAAACCCATCAACCATCTTCTTCAAGCTGCCGAATCCACCATAGCTAGGTAAGGGTTATTTTCAATTTGATTTTTAAGCTTATTCGATTGATTTTTGGATTAAGCTATTAGATAGAGAATTATTCTACATGAAATTCTCTATCACTGGGTATAAAAATTCATGGAAATCATGCTTAGATGTTTATATTTTTGAATTTGGTGGTTGAAGAACATGTTTGGTTTTGAAGATTTGATGGAATATTTTATGTTATTGAAGTTGTTAGTTGATTCTAATTCATGAGTCATGATTAAAATCAAGTGTAGAAGCTTAAATCATGTTAGGCCATGGTTAGGGTTTATAGAATTAATTGGATTATGATTTAATTTGATGTTTGTGATGATTGGAATAACATGAATTTAATGTTAGGAGGTTGAATTCATGCTTGAAATTGAATGGAAATCAAGCCCTATATACTTGGATAGGTTCGACCACATGAAGAAAATTAGGGGAAAATGTTGAAAAATTTATTATGGTCTAGGATTGATATTAGAAGTATTCTATGTGAATTGGAGATTGTTTTAGATTAATTTGGAGCTTTGAAAGTGAAAAGGGGGGCTAGTTTACAAGTTTTAAGGATTTTGGGACATCATTGTATAAATGTGAGTTTCGGAGTATTCAATGATAATATTTAGTATTGAGATGCTGGAAAATTAAGTTGGAAAGATATTTGGAACCAAATTGAAAATTTGGTAAAAGTTTGGGTTGGAATTCAAAAGGTCCTAAGAAAATGGGGACTTGTTTGCAAGTTAGTAAATGTAGAAGTATCAATTGGGTAAATTAGTACAATTCTAGAAATTCTGGAACCTTGTTGAAATGTTTTTTTAATTATTAAGTTCGAATCAAATTACAATTTTATAGAGACTGAAAGTTGAATTGACAAAATTTAAGAAAGTTTGGGATGAATTTGCAAGCTTTTGAATGTTTAAGTATTGATTTGAATAATTTTATTGAGGTGCTGGAAATTTTATGTTATTAATGTGAAATAATCATAATGGTTAAGGATCATTATGAAGTTAATAGAAAAGTTAAGGCAAATTCTAGAAAGAATTCATAATTAGTGATTTGATTGTGTAGTTGGCAAAAGTTGAAGGGTTGATAGTGAAAATAAATATTCACAGGATCGAATAAGTATTTTGAGAAGTTTGAAAGTTACGATGGAATTATGATTTAGTTTTATACAGATTTAAATATGAGATTTATTTCTATCGAATTTTATATTTAAGTTTAGATTATGTTAGTTCGAAGTTTATTTACGTTATTATATAATGTCGTCAGATCAAGGTAAACCTAGTGATTCAAGTAGTTTAAAGAGAAGGAAAAAGTATGGGATCGAGAAGATTATCGTGGAGAAGGTTCGATAGCGAGGCAAAAGTGAGTTCATTTAACTTGTATTTATGTTATCGAAACAAAAATTGGTTTGCAGTGAGACATGTCGGAGTTACGTTAAGAATTGACTCCTAGTGCATGAGAAGTCTATTTTATGCCTATATTTTCAGTCGGTAAGATTATATATTTAGTAAATAAGTTAAGGGTGCAAATTGGTTAAATCTGCCTAAAAATTATGTTCTAAACAAAAAGTTTAGAAAATCACTAGATATTATAAAAAATAATTGAAGAATGAATATTATATCATTGGATTCATATATGAGTCTAGTTTAGTTTAGAAAAAACATAAATTGATTTCGATGGGTAAACTAAAAGATATAAATTTTTAATCAGTGATAGGTCAGAAAACAAGACAGCAGGTTCTGTCCAAAACAACTTATGTCATTCAACTTTGAAAATTTTCTATAAACTATATAAATGGAACTAGATGGAGTAACTTATATGGTTAAAATAATAGAAAGCAAAGGATTAAACCTAAAGTTTAGTGAGGCTTATATTTTGATTTATAATTAAAGTGTTAAAATAAGTATATTAATATTTTCGATTAAATTGATTGAGGATGACTTGTGATAAGTCAACCTCGTATTATTATTTTAAAGTATGTTTTCCTTTTTAAATACAAATTATTTATATAATGCTTGCAATAAATATTTTATGAAAGATGATGGAATGAACTATCTTAATCTATGATTATTTTTATGAGAATGATATTGGAAAATACTACAGATTGAAAATGTTGAATTATAAATGAATGAAATATAATCTGGAAGCCCATTATATGTTGCATTGAGAGTCGTGGGTACATAAGGTGGAGTGATTCTAATATACTGGGTGTTACCTGAAGGTGCACTAGTATATTTTCCGATGTGATTGCACCTTGTGTTCACATTACAATTCTGATATGATAGCATTGGGTGTGCTTATATGTTCCAATTCTGATATATTGTGGTGTACTGAAATGTACACTGGTATATATTCCGATATGATTGCACTTTGTGTGCATATTACAATTTCTGATGTGACAGCACTGTGTGTGCTTATTTGTTCCGATTATGATGATAGCACTTGTCTGACTCATGTATCTTGCATTCTCATAAATATACATTGGGCTATGAAAATGAAATAAGAAAAGTTCTAAAAGTGACCAAAAGAAAAAAATATAAAAAATGAAAATATGAAAGTTTTGAAATGTGTTTGAATGGAAAGTATATGCAAAGTATATTATATTATACTGATGTTGATTATTGTGATTTTGATTAAATTGGCAGAGCATGATTTTTAGGTTTTTGATGAGAAAAAATACGGCTTGAAAAGTTCGGTTTGAAGTTTTAATATTTTTATTTAAATTATAGTTTATTGCTTATATGTTATGAATGTTATGTGTTAGTTATATTTCTGCCTCACTAAGTTTTACTTAGTGCGTGATGATTTTCATGTGTAGGTTCGGATAAAGTAGGGGTCGTGAAGTGAGGAGCTTGCTAACATCTTATGCAAAATCAAACCTACGGACAGTGTCAGTAAGACATCCTAACTTTGACTTATTAGTGGGATGTACATCATTCTGTTGGGTTGCTTTATCAGATTAATTTTTAATAATCAAACAATATTTTATAAATTTATACGATTAAGGAAAAAATTTAAAGTCAAAAAGAAAATTATTAAATGAAATAAAATTTTAAGCATTTAAGTTCAGCAAAAATATCAGTTGACTTAATGTGACTTATATAGCTCGTATTACGAAACATATATGGGCCATGGTTGTTATATTTATTGGTATATGATAAGAAAGTTTAGTCAATTCTCGGCCTAAACCGAGGCTATGTTATGTTAGAAAAATGTACATGCCACTAGGATGTCAAATTTACTGATCTGGTATAGTTTTTAGGATTTTATTAGTGATGTTACTCCTTACTAAGGTAATACGGAATTGTATATGGTAGATGTTGGAAGTTAAGAACTAGGGTAAGTATGTAGAAAATATTAGAAATAGAATCAAGATTATAACCAATTCAATTGGATTCAGGGAGATTTTAGTATATCACCCTAGTAAGGTTAGGGCTATCAAGGACTTTTCTCTATTTTGTGGAAGATATACCCCAATATTTAATAATGTAGCTGGATTAGAGGAAACTATCGGAAGGTTTGGAAAGTATATAAGAGAAATCGAAATTTAAGAGACGTCGGGATTATTGAAATTACCGATGATTTTGGAATGTCTATAGGTAAGTAAATTGTTTGTTAAAGTTTAAAGAAAGTTAAGTTTTAGTGAGACAGATAATAATTATGTTATTATTTGAAAGGACCAAAAAGGAGATTGAAAAAGAGTAGTTGTTGATTTGAGGGGCTTGAAGGATTTCACTATTATGGTAATTGGAGCAAGATTATAGAAATGAGAAAGTATATAAAGAATAACTCCAAGTGATAGAGTAGTAATTTAACTGTTGAGAATAGAATTTAGGAATAAGTTGTGTTAATAAAAGAATTGCCTTAAACATGCATTATCTTAGAATTTATTTATAGTAACGAAACTAATGGGTCTTAGCATTAGAATAAAACACATAAGTAGGAATCTCCTTATAAAATTCAAGGAATGATATTTCCATAAAATATAATGGAATTGTTATTTGATGAATTTGAGATTATCATGATAAGTGCAATTGATAGTTGAACAACTGAAGTTAGATTAGAGGATATTATGATATTTTGAGAAATTCTAGATGTAACATTGATGAATTATTTGATTACCTTCTGATCAAGAAGTGGAGTTTAAACTTTATATTTTCCAGGCACAATGCTAATTGTGATGGTCTCATATCGGATAGTTCTGATAGAATTCAGAGAGTTAAAGGTAAAACTACATGAGTTATTTAATCGAAGTTTTATCAGATCGAAAGTATCTCCATATGATATATTGATACTTTTTGGTAAAAGAAAAATGAATAGATGTATATATATATATATATATATATATATATATATATATATATATATATATATATATATATATATATATATATATATATATATATATATATATATATATATAAATTATCATCAGCTGAATAAAGTGACAGAAAGAAATAAGTACCCACTTTTAAGGATAGATGATCTATTAGATTAGCTCAAAGTAACATTAGAAATTTTGAAGATTGATATTTAATCAAGGTATCATCTGTTAAAGATTAAAGAATAAAGATATTCTGAAGATGATTTCCAGAACATAATATGGATATTATAAGTTTGTAGTGATGTCATTTGGACTAATTAATGTTCCAACAATATTTATAGATTTAATAAATCAAGTGTTTTAGTCGTAATTAGACTACTTCGTAGTAGTATTTATTGATGATATTTTGATTTATTATAAGATTAAAGAGGAGCACGATTCAGATGTTGCCACATAAAAAAGTTGTATGTTAAGTTGTTAAAATAGGAATTCTAGTTGTCAGAAATTTCTTTCCTTAGTCCATGATTTCAGCAGAAGGAATCTGAGTAAATTCCAAGAAAGTACAAGTTATAATAGAATGGAAAACCTCAAAGAATGTATTCGAAGTTCATAATTTCTTAGGATTAACTGACGATTTTCGGGGATTTGTTTTTTTTCGATAATTACTTCTCTGTTTACAAAGTTGCTTAGAAATGATGTACCCATTAGTTGGACTGAAAATTGACAGAAACATTAGTTTTAGTGTAGTCATAATCAGGTATAGAGTATGTGAATTGCAATGATGCGTTCCTTAATGGTTTGTGATGTGTCTTGAAGCAAGAAGGTAAAGTGATAGTTTATACATCGAGATAGCTAAAGATGCATGAACGAGATTATTCGACTTAGAATTTAGAGTTAACGGTTGTGGTGTTTACTTAGAAATTTTGGCACCACTATTTATATGGTGAGCGATGTTATATTTAAATAGACTATAAAGGTTTGAAGTATTTGCTTATTTAGAAAGAATTGGATCTATAATAAAGAAGATAGATCGAACTTCTATATAATGGATATGATTATTGATTATCATCTTGGGAAGTTTAATATGGTAATTGACACATTTAGTCGAAAGATCTTCTCTGCTTTGAAAGTTTTAAATACGTGATCTTCAAGGAAAAATTATGGTGTACTTGTTGTGGAGTTGATGTTGAGATATGTATTGTCAGATTTAGTTAAATATCTTCCCAACAAAGATGAAAGATATTTAGAAAGGATTGAAAATTGAAGAAAGGAAATTGAATATCAAAGAGATGATAAAATATTTCTCAAAGTTTTACTTTAGAAAAAGATTCCAAGATTTGAGCATAAAAGTAAAGTCCGAGATTTATCACTTATATGAGATCGTAAAGAGAGTTAGTATGGTAATTTACCAGTTAGCATTATCTGAGAAAATGGATAAGATTTATAATGTGTTTCATGTATCGTTGCTTCAAAAATATAGTTTGAATACTTTACATGTAATTACATAGAGCACATCAAGATTCAGTCAGATTTGTCATATGAAGAGGAACCAGTAAAATTTTAGTATTTGGAGACAAAGAACTGAGAAAAAAAAACATGATTCCACTGGTAAAAGTTCTTTAGTGAAATCATAAAGTTATAAAAGCGACTTAAGAACATACAAAGACACGAAAAGACAGTTTCCTTATCTCTTTACTTCAGGTATATATATATGAACATAAAATTCAAGGATGAATTTTCTTTAAGGGGGAGGAATTGTAATACCCAAAATTTGACTAGTGACGAAAATGTAAGTTTTGAAAGTTTAAGGGCTAAAGTATAAACTTTGTAAAAGTTTAGAGACCAAAATATAATTTTTGAAAAGTTATAGATTTTAGCTCGTAAATGAATAGTTTGGCATAAAATAAGGATTTTTGTGGGAATCAAAATTTTGGTACGGGATTTGTGTTAAAAGCTATAAAGCAATAAAGTTCGGTATTGAAATCGATTAATCGGATAACACTAGAATCTTAAGAAAATTTGAATTATGTTATAAAATGGTTGGAAATATTATTTTCATATTTTAGATCAGAGAAATTTGACTCAGAATAGTGTAATTTTTCAGATTTGACCAAATAGTGAAATTTTAGTTATTAAAATGCAATTTTCAAAAATTTCATGGCCAAATTAGAAAGTCAAAACCAAGTTGATTCAACTGTTACTAAGGAATATTTTAATGGAAGATAATGCAATGGAAAATTATAATTATCATGGTTCATTAATGACAATTTTAGAATTTTTCATTAATTGAATTTAATATTCAATTAAATAAAGTTAAGTGCCATGTGTTATAAACAAATTGCTAGAAAAATCAAGAAACACATCAACCGTATTCTTCAAGCTGTCGAATCCACCATAGCTAGGTAAGGGTTATTTTCAATTTGATTTTTAAGCTTATTCGATTGATTTTTGGATTAAGCTCTTAGATAAAGAATTAATCTACATGAAATTCTCTATCATTGGATATAATAATTACATGGAAATCATGCTTAGATGTTGAGATTCTTGAAACAGGTGGTTGAAGAACGTGTTTGGTTTTGAAGTTTTGATGGAATATTTTTATGTTATTGAAGTTGTTGGTTAATTCTAATTCATGAGTGATGATTACAATCAAGTGTATAAGCTTAAATCATGTTAGGCCATGGTTAGGGTTTGTAGAGTTGGCTGAATTTTGATTGAATTTGATGTTGTGATGATTGTAATAACATGAATTTAATGTTAGGAGGTTGAATTCTTGCTTGAAATTTAATGGAAATCAAGCCCTATGTACTTGGATAGGTTCGGCCACATGAAAATTAGGGGGAAAATGTTGAAAAAAAACATGCCCATTAGAATTCGATTTAGAGAACCTTGAATTATTACGGACTCAATTGAGTTTTGGGATTGATTATTGTGCATACATGTGTTTTAAAATTGCAGGTTACATTCCTAATTCTGATTTCTTAAACCATGTCAAACCCTAAACACCCTAGGACTTCTTCTAGTCACTATAACCGACCTCCTAATCCTTTTTCTCCTCAAGCTCCAAATCCAAATGATACCAATATGACCATTCTAAACTCATGTTTTAATATGCCTGAGCGTCGTAGAGAAGAACTCTACCATAGGTACATGGATTCCTTTCAATCTTATAAAATCCGAGTAGAACGTATTCCCTCTGTTCAAGCCATGGTAGATATCAACTTTCAATACCTACCGACTCTCAAGTTCTGGAAGTTTGATAAGCTGTTTCACCTTAAACCTATTGTCTATCATCAGCTGGTCTGTATTTTCTACTCTAATATAGTATATATTCAAAACGAGAGTCAATGTGGGACTATAGGAATTAGATCCTACCTTTTAGGACAATATATTCATATTGACTCCGAGACTATAGCTAAACAATTTGGGCTAGATGGCAATGGTTTATATAATGAAAAAGAAACTGTGGCATATCCCTATATTCCCAATACTAGTGTTAGTACCTTACGTACACATCACGATTATTTTCTTCATTTAATGATCTCTTGATGGTTTAGACCATCTAGAGGTAGGTACTCCATTCTTCATGTCAGGGATTTATGGTGGATGCATTGTATCCAGAATAATAGGAAGATAAATTTGCCACATATTATTTTTAGTGAACTAGTAGGTACCATAAATGTTGTCCCTTCTAAACATGTCAAAACTTTAGTTTATGGATGTCTACTTAGTAATCTTTTTATCAAACTTGGTTTGAGAGTCTCTATCGACAATCCAATCCCTCTTCAAAACCAAATCAATCTCACCTCTTTGAAGAAAGCTGATTGGAAACAGGACGAGGAAACTGGTCAATGGGTCTTTCGACCTAATAAGCAAACTCCGGGAGTCAGTTCTTCACGAGCAGCTCCTAGCTCTTCTCGTGCTCCTCCTCCTCCTCCGACACCGGCTACTGACGACGATCCCAAGCTTCAACAGCTTATGCAAGATATTGACGATCACGTACCAGACGATGAGCCTGCTCCAGAACCAGCACAATAAGAAGATCAAATGCCTCCATACTTCCGATCATTTATGGAGAATCTTGATATGAGGCTCGTATCCATCGATTCTAATCTGACTGTTACCAACGATTCGACACTTTGGATGAGAGGGTCGATGCTCTTTCACGTGATGTGACCAACATTTGGACACATTTATCTCCTCCTGATCCACCGATGGATGATTAGATCTTGTTTCTTGCTTAACTTTATTGGATAAAAACTTAGATCTTATTGTTTTAAACATTTTGAATGCTTTTGGATTGTTTTACTTTGGTTATTGAATGTTTGAATTTGTTTGGATTTATGATTTGGATGATTGGATGTTTGAACTTGTTATATATATATTTGGTTTGGTTTTAACTTTCTTTTTGAGCTTAATGTTTATTAATTTTTGCATCATTTACATATTAATTGCATTATGACCAATTATGCCATTTCACATTTGATTATGAATATTGAATTATGAAACTAATGGCTAACCTTTCTCTTGATCTTTGATCTTAGCAGCTTAAGCTATATTTATTTATAATCAATTGGCTATGCTTTTCAAAACCTTGTTTACAGCGTTTTAAAGTCTTTTTGATTTAACAAAAAGGGGGAGAAATGTTAAGGGGGGAGTAATTTTTCAAACTTGATTTCAAAATTTATTAGAAAATCTTAAAATTACTAAAATGTTTTGTTATATAAAAAATGGGGAGATTGTTGAAAACATTTTGATGTTTCTATATAACAAATTAAGTTAAATGAATTTTAAGATTTTACAAATAATTTTCTAAGTATATTCGATTTAATTACTCGAATATCAAAATATTACTCCAAGTCTTTCAAAGTTCAATTTCAATCCTTACTAATGTGTAAAATTGTGTTTTATGCGTAAAATATTTTTGAAACAATTTTCACAAAGTATTTCGAACCAAAAACGAGGTAAAAATCAAAATTGAGAAGGGATGCACCGATGCAATCATTGATGCATCGATGCACTCACCATATCGAATGCATTTTATGCATCAATGCACAGACCATGCATCGATGCACTCAGGCTTGTTTAAAACATCGAATGCATTTTATGCATCGGTGCACTAAGCTAAGGGTCCAACGGTCGAAATATTTGAATTTTACACATAGTGTACCGATGCACTAGCCCTATGCATCGATGCACCAGACGCTCCCACTAATTTTATTAATTGTTTTCACACTTAAACAGCTCTATTAACTCCACTAATCATCCCCAACGTTCAGAATCAATTGAAGGAGTATTTAAACAAGCTTAGAAGCCATTGATAAAAAATAAGAAACAACAATAAACAAGAATCAAGAGAGAATCAAAGAGAAATCATCAAACCTCAAGTTTGAGCAATTTCAAGCCAAATTTCATTCAATATTCATCTTTGCTTTCAAGAACACTTATTGTGCTCAATTGTATTATTCTTGAGTGTTCTTTCTTTGTTCTAGAATTGTGCAAACATCTTGCCTTGTGAGGATTTTCTTGTAAGTTTGCAAAATTTGTATTGTTCTCTTTGGGAGAGAGTATTCTCAAGAATTTGGGGTATAATTCTTGAGGGATTTGTAAGGTTACTCTTTGTTCTCAAAAGAAAGAACAAATTAGTGAATTTGTTGGAAAATCCTTAGTGTGGATAGCTTAGGTAGTGGACGTAGACTTTGGATTGAGAAAGTCGAACCACTCTAAATCGTTGTGCAATTACTTTCAATTTTCTGCAAAAGCTTCCACCAAAATTTTAATTGCCAATTCACCCCCCTATTGGCTGATTACATCGATCGATTAACTCAACATATTATCACTTTCATTTTTATTTAATTAAGATACAATCATTTTTTTAACTAAGATATGGTCTCCACGGTTAACAGTTAACATATTAGGTGATATGATATTTTAGTATAATCACACATTTGTCTCTATTATTTACATATTCTCTTAATTTAATTATACTTTTAATAAATTAAAATAAATTTAATCATTCAATCGAATGATGTCATATGTCGTGTCATGTGTCACCATTCGATTGGAGCATGGCCGATTTTGGGCCTGTGCGGGCTGCCCAACAGCACAAGGCCCAATTTATGTAAGGGCCTCCAAATTTTTTAAGTCTTTTGTATATATGTGTATTTAGGATGTTTGGCCCAAGAATTTTCAAGTCCAAGGCCCACATTAAATAATATTTTAGTTTTAAAAGGCCTATTTTACTGTTATGGCATAGGGCCACCAAAATTTACAAGACGACCATGGATTGGAGGGTTTAGGTTTATTTTTATCATCCTCTAATTGGTAGAAAATAATATATTAAATTAAAATAAACTTAGTCCTCCAATCAAATAGTGGCACGTGACATTAAATTTATTTTAATTTATTAAAAGTAAGACTAAATTGAGAGAATATGTAAATAACATGGATAAAATTTGTGATTATACCAAAATATTATTGGCAGATAACTTATGGTGACCACATCTTAATTAAATAAAAACAAAAGTGACCATATATTATGTTTTTTTTAAATCAGTAAAAAAAGTGAACAAAACACAAACATAAGTAATCAATCTTGTAATTAATGATATTTTTAATATAACTCGGAAAAAATGATTGAGCATCCACGAACGTAAAGGTAACATTGTTAAATGGTTGAGGATAGTTAAACATATAATACTTTATAGGATAAACTATACCAGTGACCATCTAGCTATAGTCGCTTTCCATTTTGACCATCATTTTTGAATTTTTGTCAATCAGATCACTCAACTATTTAAATACATTCAATCAAGCCATTTGTTGTTAAGATTTAACGGAAGTGCTGACGTGACATTTAATAAATTGATATAATTATAAATTTGGCCACCGTTACTTATATACTCTATTAATTTGGTCCTAATTTTAATAAATTAAAATAAATTTAATTTTTAAATCATATCATGCCACATGTCACCATTCGATTGAATAATTTAATTTATTTTAATTTAATAGTTTTAATTAAAGGCAACGAAAGAGGGGAACAAGAGAATCAAACCTGGGTTCCTTAAGAGTTTAAGCAAGTGTTTAACCATTGAACCAAGCACGCCTTTTGAATTGAAATAAACTACATATGCTATATATATTGAATACTAGTCTAAATTTAAATTCTTATCATTTTATATATCTTAAATTCACATATTAAATTAAATTAACATCTCAACATTAAAAATATATTTTTTATTTTTATCTTAACTTAAAAAATTAAAAAATAAATATATATTTTAAATAAAAATAAAAATAAATGTACATTTTTCAATAAAAATAAAAATAAAATATACATTTTTAAATTAAATTAAAAATAAAATATACCTTTTTAAGTTAAAAATAAGAATAAAATATATTTTATGTTAAAATAAAGATAAGTTATATTTAATAAATTAAAGTAAGATTAGAATATATTTAATAATTTAAGTTAAGAATATAATATATGTGATAAGTTAAAATAAAAATAAGATATTTTTTTAAAAGTTAAAATAAATATAAAATATATTTTTAAGTTAAGGTAAGATTAAAATATATTTTTAAGTTAAAATAAAATAATATTTTTAGGTTAAGATAAAATAAAATAGATTTAATAATTTAATATAAAAATAAAAATATTTTTAATGTTAATATTTAAATTTAAATTAAAATATAGAGTATTATATAAAATATTAAGAATTTAAGTTTAAACTAATATACAAAATATAGACAATATGTAGTATATCCCAAACAAAATAATTTGGTTGGTTTAATGGTTGGGAGGTTGTTTAAACACCTGCAAGTTTGATTCCCACACTTCTCTATTTTAACAGCTTTAATTTTCTTTTCAGTAAAGAGTAATATGTGTTACCCTTTAATTGGTAGAAAATAAATTTATTAAATTAAAAAAAATTAAATCCTTTAATTAGATGGCATCATGTGTCATAATATTTGACACTAGTACATGTGTTATGATTTAATTTAAAGATTAAATTTATTTTATTAATTAAAATTAGGATAAATTAATAGAATATATAAATAACAGTGAACAAATATATAATTATACTAATTTTATTAATTATCATCTCACTATTTTCATTGAATGTTAACAAAAAATAATCTGATTAAATGTATTTAAATAATTAAGTGATCTTAATAAAAAGTAAAAATAATAATCAAAATGAAAAAAAGATTATAATTAAATAATCATTAATATAGTTTATCTTATTTTTATAATCATCTTTTGCTTAATGAAAAAAATTAGAAAATTAAAGAAGCCATAGCTGTCAAAGTGTACACGTTTCCCTAATGTTTTTAAAATCGGATCGGACATTAAATCGGTGAAAGTACTGGTTCACTGGTTCAACCAGGTTCAACTACGGTTGAACCGGATTTTATATAAAATAATATATTTTTTTAATTTTACATTATATTCAAAGCAATATTAATATATATGTAACACTTTTTTTAAGTTTACAATATTAAAAGGTATAAAAATATCACAAGTCATAACATGTATAAATGAAAAACCATAAAATCAAGTGAAACAAAATGATTCAAATCAACTACAACATAATATTTAAGGTAAAACATATTAAATAATAAATATAATTATATAACTATAATCAAAAAAATAAAATTGGGGTTTAAAAAAATAATAACAAATGATTTCATTTGGTTTAATTGTTTTAAAAAAAACAATCTCACATGGCTAAGAAACATAGAAGAGTATCCCAAAAGTTTAAAGAGTAAAAATATGAGAACAAAACAATCCCACATGGCTAAGAAACATAGAAGAGCATCCCAACTTACTTCTATAAATAATAGAGGTAATTTGACATTCAAAATCATGGAGCCTTTTGGTGAGCACAAAGTGAACTATTCGTTCGCTTCAATTGAGCTCAAATTTTAGGCTTCAATCAAACTTTTAATTTTTTTTTGAGTTCGAGCCTTTTCGATTTCAAGATATAATATTATATTTCGAGTTAATAATTTTTAACTCGTGAGTTTTTGAGTCGAGTTGAGCTTACTTTTAAAGTTTTCGAGTTCGAGTCGAGCTCAACAATACTCGAATTTGACTCGGCTCGTTGAACAAACGACGTTGTTTGGTTTAATTTTTTTTTTAAAGAAAAAAAGTGAACCGGTAGTTCAAACTGGCTTTATCGGTTTTTAGCCGGTTCACCCCGATTTTCAGCCGATTCTTCCGATTCTGTGCTAATCCGATTTTGGGAGTTAACCGGACCGGACAGGCCACCGATTCACGGTTCAATCGGTCGAACCGACCGATCCGATCCGATTTTAATAACATTGCGTTTCCCCTAATTATGTGCGTAGTGAATATAAAATGAGTTGCGATGTTTATATAATAAAGGAGTTTTTATTTGTCTAAGTTGGCGAAGATATTTTCTTCTCTCTCTACACTACGACGAATTTGATAATCCAGGCTTACCGTACCTTTCGATTTTGGTTCCAAAACTTGATCTGTATAGTTATACGTTACTTTTTTTTCCACTGTTTTCCTCGTTGTTTTCTTCTTCGCTTTGATGATGATTTTGCAGATGCTTTTCTTTGAGAACTTTCATGGCGGTATCGCTGCATGTTAATGGCTGTAGGCTTTAATCTTTCTTTTGATTCTCTACCTTTCGTTTTTCCCTCTTTTTTCTCATTATTTTCATTTGATTATTCCGTTTCTTGACATACTGTTCTCTAATGTTTTCAAGAATCGAATTAGGTAAATTCTTTAAAAGCTTTTTACTTGAGAAAGTGCTTAATTCCTTTGCTTTTGCGTTTCGTCGCACTTCTTTCTATGTAAGTTTTAGTTCCACTTCCATGTCATAATTTGGTTTGCCGCTTTTTTTTATTTTAAAGGTGTAAGTTAACGTATAATTTGATCGTCTATGTTGTTTGATTTTCTTCGTTTATAGCTGTTGTGAGTTTAACATGTTTTCATCACTTAATCGTGACGAATTAATGAAATTACATGTTATTGTAATCTCATGGCTTTATGTTTGCTATTGCTTTGCTGTATTTTCGCCTATTTAATCCTTTTGGGAAGAGTACTAATCTCCATAACTCTCTATACTCTACTATGTCTTCCACCCCTCCGCTCTAATCCTAAAATTGCACCTGGGAAACTAAAATCGTCAATACGGACCTATCTTTTCTTGGTTTTGATAGATGCTGGTACTTTTTAATTAGAGGAAGGGAAAATGTAGTGAATTTTGTGGATTTTGGCCATTTTCCTTAGCTGTTAGAATCTTGCAGTGAATTAGGGCTTTTCTCTATTAAAAATACATGGTTTTGTATGGTTAAATTGTCAAGTGATTGTATGATATGATGAAATGAGTTGGAATTAACAAGAGTATTCTTGGATTAATGAAAGGAAGAG
Organism: Hibiscus syriacus; assembly: GCF_006381635.1. Lineage (NCBI taxonomy): Eukaryota > Viridiplantae > Streptophyta > Magnoliopsida > Malvales > Malvaceae > Hibiscus > Hibiscus syriacus. The sequence goes on from NW_024063193.1 coordinate 1,828,823, forward strand.
AGTGCAATGGTATTGATTATGTTTTCAAATGAGAAACACACATTTATCTAAGGGAATTGCTGTCTAAAGACCTGCTGTCTAGGATCATCTTGTTAGACCATAATGTCTTCATTTTTCAGTGCTTTATTTAAATCGAGGAAAATCATAATTTCTAGTCTATGATTCTTCTCTTTGTATACAAGTAGCCGAATTGATTTAAGTTGTTGTTTGTTAGCCTTATTGTATTAGAAACTATTATAGTCAGGTTTCTAAAATGCTACTATCATCTTTGTAATTGTTTATTGAATTTTTAACCTATATTGTTGCGCTATAACCTATTTTAATGTGTTAAATATTGCTTTCTAGAGTTTTTTCTTTGAAATATTTTGAATTGGAGTACCATCTTTAAAGTTACAAAAAGATTGCTTTATCATTGTAATTGTTTTCTCATTAGATTTCAATTCAAGGAAATTGGAGCTATTTGTGGTTTTTTTTATAAGTAGTCATTTTTAGCGAACCATGTTATTAGTATTTGTGTTGATAGATTCTTTTTTTTTCTGGTTTGTTAACATTTGTTGAACATTACCGTAGTTTGATCTTTTAACACTATGTTATGCCATCAGTAGCTATTTGCTAGTTTTTTTTTTCATATTCAAGTTCAGCAATTGGTAATTAGTATTTTTTCCTTGACAAGTTTTTGGGTTTCTTATTTGAAGTATCACTAGCAGTAAGAGTAGCACTGAAGTAAATTCCTAAGCCTTAATGGGTATGTCTGTCAATAAACTTTTCCTGTTCTCCATTGGTATGTGTTGGCAATTATACAGGTCTGCATTCTTTATACTTGGGGTTCTGGTGGTGTCAAAAAAAGGTGTGTTTCTGTGACAAATACATTCAATCTTCTTAAATTTTTACTTGGACAGCCCTTGGTATTTATGAAAACTTTGATTTGTCCAACACAGGTCTGCTAGGAAATAGAGAGTTACAACATTACCAAGATTATTAAGAGTGAATATTTCATATATTTTAATGTTTTTATACATATATATATATATATGCATATTTTTCTTAATTTGAATGATGTTTTCAGATAGCTTTGGCTTCAATACTTCTCATCCTGTATACCTTCTTTTCACTCATGTTGCACTTTTGTGTTTCAGAATTAGCTTCATGGTTAGCTAAAATAGAAACCCAACAATTCTCATTCCAGCGGGTACCCTTTTCGTCTAATCCTTAGCTTAGAGGTATAGTCATTATAAAGGGAAAATGTGTTGTCAATGTCCAAAGCTAAACCTTCTAAAAACCTAGTGAATTAAGTAGATTACATCCTCTGGAAATTTTGGTGTATGCAGTTTTTTGGTTTTTCTGATTAGATTTATTCATTAAATTAAGTTGAATTTCTTATGACTCTTAATGATTGAAAACTAAGTTTGTAAGGTCATTTATGATCTACCGATATTCTAATTGAAAGTAAGTACATGCTAAGGCCATTCTGCTTGCTGCCGAAGGTGTCTTGTTGAATGGATGAGTATCTTTAGATAGAAATAATTTCCTCTGTATAATATAAGGAAAATTATGGTTTGTTTATTTGAACTGTCTACCTTACCATGGGGAAGAGATTTTCTTCTCCTGTGACTGATAACTATACTGGAGGATCATATTCTTGTGCATTTAATGCAGCAGCCAGTAATGGTCATGCATATTGTATAAGTTTACTCCTCACTATATGAGCTGAAATGTCATGTTTATACTGCAATAAATCCATACAATTTATTAGTAAGATTCAAGTTGCATTTCAAGATTATGAAAAAACATTGCTTAGCTTGATTCCAACATGCCAATTCTGGCTCTTACAACTACTGCTTACCTGTTTCCCTAACATGAATTGTGTTCAGTAGATAGATGCTGATATTTCAAATTATTGAAAGTTTCAGAGGTAATAGGGTTTATGTCTTTTTTCTGTGCTATTAGTAAAGGCATTCTATGTGCTGAGCATGAGAACTGTTCTTTTCCCTGCTGCTGGGAATTAATTAGGACTACTATGAAATGAGTCCCGCAATTTCTTGAATATCCACTTTCTTGTGGATCATATTCCATTGAGGATATTATGGTGTGGTAATATTTCTAATTTTATGGTTACAACTTTCTTCCCAAACTTCCTGGTTCCTCCCTGCTACTGAATTTTAAGAAGTGGTTTGATTATTCTTTTATCGTAAATGTATGCATGATCTGTAATTGACTGCTCTATTTTTCTCCATTGTAGTTTATGCAACTACTTTTGAAGAGGTAATGAGTGGAATGGAGTAATCTGATTAAATGGTGACTATCCGTTCAAGATAGTGTGCTTAGAAAACTTGTGGCCTGTCTAAAGCAGTTACTAATTATCAAAGCATGCTTTTAGTGGTGCAATGGATTGCCCAATTTATTTCTCATTATGATGTTGCATTTCTTGTTGCATTGTTAGTTCCCGATAATATTGATATGAATAAATCCATAATTCTTTTGACCCTCACTATCTCTCCTCTTTGTTCAGCTTTAAGTTCCTTTATATATAATGTGGAGCTATTAGAAGAACCAAAAACCAATGTGAGAAATTATTTTTATTGGATAACACTAGTACGGTTGCAATTTGCAGTCAGTAAATCAATACTGTCAAACACAATAAGTTCACGAGGCAGCTGACTGCAGGGTAACATCAGACACAAACAGTGCATTCTAATTATTTCGTAAATTTACACCAGATAATGTGCTTTTCTGTTCATTACAGAACCCTACAGTTTCTTTCATTAAATATTTAATATAATTATCTTTTTATGTGCTGAACATACTTTATCTAATTGCTGGAACACGAATACCACTGGTAAAACTTTGGTTTTTAACCACGGGATAGATGTTGAGATGGTACTGATGATGTCCATCCATAGTTGTCCGACCAGTTTGTTATTGCAGCTGTAATCTGATGGAAATATGAGAAGTTACTGTTACGATTGATATTTAAATAACACGTTTTCTTACTTGGCTTCTGTTTGCTGTAGCTTTTAAAAATGTGTTAAGCAGAAGAATTACACTAAGTTCATTGATTTTTCTGGTGCATCATTCTTAGGAGTTAGGGGTTGGCTTAATTGGAGATTAACAGGTGCATGCAGATCATATCCATTGTTGAAAGTGTAAGTTGTGTGGGGGATTCTGCTAGCTTCATTTGCTTGCGCAGTTCCATAAACCTAAGACCCAAAAATTATCAGTTATAACTCATATTTCATGGGACTTATGGCATACTGGTAATTTTATCAGTTATAAATTATCTAATCTAGTACCTTTTTAAGTTCGGTATTTTCCTGGCGCATGAGGTCTAACTTCTTATGCAGCTGTAGACTCTCCTGATGAATGAGGTGTCCCTGCAATTCAATAAATGAATGTTACCCAACCAGAAAACATAAAAAATGTAAACCTGAATAAAATTGCAGCAAAAGTTTCTATTAAACCTTGTGGTTTAGCTCTTTGATTTCGCCGGATAAAATTTGATCCTACAAGCAAAAATTATAATAGGAGTAATTGCATAAATGTAATCATTTGATCTTGAATATTATTGGTAAAAATTTCATCCAATTCTAGTTGTCATACCTTTTTCATGCGGACACCTTTCAAACTTGTTTCAAGTTGGTTTTCCAGGTTTTGTAGTTCGTTCAAGCTTAAGCCAGATAGTTCTTCTCCCATCAATTGCCTGCAACCCATCAGAGTGGAATGTTATGTATGCTATTCCTTGTCACATGGTATGGAAAATCTCATTATGTCATGTTTTAAAAAGTTCCTATTAACCATCAAGACTTTCTTGTTAGGAACATAACTATGAAGAGTTTTTTAAGTGATCTTTAGCATTTCTAATATCATGTTATACATGCAATGCATATATATACTAACATTTCTTGAAACCCCATGGCAAGAGTAGATTTGCTTTTTTATTTTATGCTATCTAGTTGATGAAATTTCCTTGTTTCAATGGTTTGTTTGTTTTCAAATCATATGTGAGATTTGTATTATAGGGTCCGAAATCGTTCAGGCTTTTTAATTATCTGATGGAAGAATAGGGTTTTCAGGAAATAATGGAATCAACACTGGAAGAGATGAAAAAATATAAGAGGAGAAGGAGAATTGTAAACATGCTAAATGAATCGAAGAGAGTATTAAAAGTTGGACGAATAATAGAAATTTCTTGTTGTCGGGAATGATTTTAGAGCTAGAGAAGTTTATTTTTTATATGGAGGCAACTATCCAACAGGGGTTAAATTCAATATCGTGGGATGCTATTGTGAAGGCAAAGAAGGAATTGTGGGATTTGTAAAAAAAGAGGAATTAATTTAGTTCCAAAAGTCACATGCGAAGTGGATTTCAGATGGGGATCGAAATTTCAGATATTTTCATCAGTGTGCTAGGGTGAAGGTAAACGCCCTGAAGGTTCTTAAAGTAAATGGCGAATGGGTTTCAGACCCAGATCAGATTAAGTTTAGTGTTTTCGATTTTTTCAAGGAGGCCTATAATAAGAAGCCAACAGTGGGAGTGAAAAAATGGACCTAGAGTTTTGCCAGATTATCGGAAACGTAAAGTTATCTGTTTGAGAGGAATTTTTCCGAGGAAGAAATTTGGGAGGCAAATGCATCTTCGGATAGCATTAAAGCACCTGGACCAGATGGACTAAATATGGGTTTTTTAAGAGATTTTGGCTAGTTTTGAAGGATGAAATCTTAATGTTTTTCTCGATTTTTTATTCAGGTAAGAGGTGAGAGAAAGGAGTGAATCATTCATTTATATCATTGATCCCTAAGAAATTGAATCTGGAGAGTTTAGAAGATTATCGGCCTATTAGTTTGGTTGGTGGTCTTTACAAAATTTGGTCGAAAGTTTTTTCAAGAAGATTGATGACTTGTATTGATTCTCTTATAGGTCTTGTTCAATTTGCATTTGTACCAGGGAGCCAGTTTCTTGACTGCTCCTTTATAGCAAATGAGGTGATTGATTTCTGGAGAAAAAAAGGGCTAAAAGGTGTTGATTTTAAAGTGGATTTTAAAAGAGCTTACGATTCAATAGACTAGTCAATCTTGTTGAAGGTTATGGAGTATATGGTGTTTGGGCAGCGGTGGCATTCTTGGATTTTAAAATATTTATCTTTAGCTTCCATTTCCATTTTGGTTAGCGGCTCTTCGACTGAAAAAATTTAAAATTTCTAGGGGTTACGCCAAGGTTGTTTGTTATCACCATTGTTGTTTAATTTAGTGGGTGAGATGTTAAGCTTGTTGTTGTCTAAGGCGGTTAAGATGGGCCTTTGCAGTGGGTTTCAGATCAGCAGCCCTAATAAGTCGTTCTCGCCATCTCATTCGCAGTTTTTGGATGACCTATTAATTTTTAGTGGTGTTTCAGAAGGGCAGCTGAAGAATGTGATGAGGGGATTGATTATTTTTTATTTGCGTTCGGGACTTCAATTAAATTTGTCTAAGATAAGAATTTTCGGTATAATGTTGATGAAACCTACATCAAATAGTGGGTGATTTTGATTGGATGTTCGGTTGGAGTATTTCCAACATAGTATCTTGGACATTCCCTTAGTTCAACGAAAAATTTGGTTACTTTGTGGGAATTAATAATCCAAAGATGTTACCAGAAATTGGCGGGTTGGAAAGCAAATACTCTTTCTCTTGCAGGGAGGGTTGTGTTGGTGAAGTCGGTTTAAGCGCTTTTCTAATTTATTTTATGTCGATGTTTAGAATGTTGAATAAGGTTATGAGGAAACTGAATTATATTCTGGCAAACTTCTTATGAGGGATTATCTAAGAAAAATCGTATCCATTAGGTTAAATGGCTGACTGTGTGTAGACCTAGAGTTCAAAGGGGTTGGGTCTCATTAATTTAAACCTTATGAATAGGGCTCTCATGAGGAAGTGGGCATGGAAGTTTGCTACGGAAAAAGAGTATTGGTAGAAGAATTTTGGTGTGTTGCAAGTATAAATTGGATAATGAAACCATTTTTATGGATAATGTGATATCCTATAAGTCATCTTGGATTTGGAGGAGAGTTGGTAGTAACTGTTGGGCGAATGATGCTTTTTATCACTGTTTTTGGAATCATTTTCAAATATTAGTCGAAAATGGGAATGATATTTTGTTTTGATATGAAAGTTAGATTTTCAATGTCCCTCTTAGGTTGAAGTTTCCTTGGTTGTTTTCTCTTTCCGTTAATAAAGAAGGAAAAATCTTTGAGTTTGGATTTTTTAATGCAGGGGGCTGGTGCTGGTATATTCAACTGAGAAGGAATTTATTGGACTGGGAAATCGAGCAGTGGGTTGAGCTTTTGTCGTTATTAAGTAATGCTAGTATTCAAAATAATGTGAATGATCAATGTGTGTGGACGAGGAATGAGGAGGGTGTTTATTCGGTCAAATCATGCGTCAAATTACTATCATGAGGTCTGTTGTGGATTCAATTTGGTCGAGGTTGGTTTGGATCAGTTATTCTCCCCTAAGAGTGGAGGCGTTTATGTGGCAGGTTTTGCATCAAAAATTGGCTATTTGAACTTATCAAGTTTGGTTTAAGTGGGATAGATAACATTTTATGTCCTCTTTGTGGTTTGCATCAAGGGACAGTTTTTCATCTGTTTTTTCTTGTTCTATTGCGTGGGGCTTATAGGCGAGTTTCTTAAGGTTGTGGAATCTAACCTCGGTCCTTCCAGATAATCCTAATACCTTCTTATCGGGAAGCTTAGTTCCTGAGTTTATAATTTGGAATTTTATTCCGGGAGCTGTCTTGTGGTTAGTATAGAAGTGTTGAGACCAATTGGTTTTCAAGAAAGGAAGTCTTAATCTTACACATTTATTCTTTATTTCTAGATATAAAGTGGTTGTGTGGTTTTTAACAAAATTTCCTAATTTTTCAGTTCTCTTAGATTGCCTTGCTGGTGACCCAAAGTTGGTTGATTGAAGTAATTCATCCATGAAGGTAAGCTCCTCATCAGCCTCGTGGAGTCCCCTACCCCCAGGTTTCTTCAAAATTAATGTGGATGGGGCAGTGAAAAGTGATTGGAAAAGTAGTGGAATTAGTGGAATCCTTAAAGATGACGAAAACAAGCTGTTGGATTCCTTCTCGGCATCTACTGGTCCAAGTTCGTCTATTTTAGCCGAGTTGAAGGCCATTCAAGTTGGTTTATCTATGTTTGTGGAGTCAGAGTGGTGTGGAAAGGGTCGATTAATTATATAGACTTATTCTGCAATTGCAGTGAAGTGGATTAAGACACCAGGAATGTGCCCTGTCATGTTTTCCCAACTAGTTAAGGAAATTGTCAGTGTTGTATTGGAGCATAATGTTATTATTAAGTTTGTAAAAATGGTTGTGAATTGAGAGGCTGATAGCTTGACCAAGTCGGGTATAGGGTAATTTTTTTGTAACTTTTTGTTTGGATGATGTGTTTATATAGAGGATTGAGGCTAAGTTGGTGGGTGATATATGTAATATCCTGCTATTGTATGAGGTGTATTTTTTTTGGCAATAAAAATTTGAGGCACATTTTCCTCCTAATGTTCGTTGTGGTACTTATGTAGCGTGACAGTTATGAAGGGGGTATTTAACGAGGCTCGTTTCTATTAAAAAAGGCTTTTCCCTTATTTCATGTTCTCAATCTTACAACCAAAATCTTCGGTTGCAAAGTTTTTGTCCATAATCACCAACCAAATCAGTTCAAACTTGATCCTCGAGCTCACATTTGTTCTTTCATTGTATATTCTCCAACACAAGGAGGCTATAAGTGTTATTCACCTACCTTACGCCGAATGTTTATCTCTCAGGATGTCACCTTTTTTTAAGAATGAACCATATTTTGCAGCAACTCATCTTCAGGGAAGACTCAATGAAGATGAGACCCTTAACACCCTCCTCATTGTGCCTCCTGATCTTACCACCACTATCACCAACAAGCCTACAAATCAAGGAGTCATTGTAGTTCCAGATTTAGACACAGGTTCCCCTATGCAACAAGAAATAAGCATGATCAATGATCAATATCCCCTTAATCCAAAGAGACAACAATAACAAGCTCCAGAACTGCGGACTTATTCTCGACGACGTCATTCTCCTGAAACCGAGACAGCAGTGCCAATTTCATCCCCAATCGAGGACTATTCTAAAACAGAAGTCTCACCTCTATCGACATCCATCTACCTTCTAATTGCAATTCGAAAGGGCAAAAGAAGTTGCACTCAACACCCTATTTCCCGGTTTATGTCCTATGGAAACTTATCTAAGTCTTATAAAGCCTTTGTGTCTAATGTTGCATCTTCATTGTTTATGTGGATGATATAATATTAACAGGGGATGATTCAAGCGAAACAAAATTGAAAGTCTAAAAGAATTTCTTAGTGTTGAATTTGAACTTAAGGACTTGGGGAACCTTAAGTACTTCCTTGGAATGGAAGTAGCAAGGTATAAAACGGGTATTTCCATCTCCCAAAGAAAGTATATTCTTGATATATTGTCTGAAGTTGGGTTGTTAAGGTGTAAACCAGCCGAAATTCCTATGGAATTTAATCTTAAATTGGGAACTGACAGAGATGGAGAAGAAGTCAAAAGGGGAGATATCAATGACTGGTAGGAAGACTCATCTACCTATCTCACACCCTTCCAAACATAGCCTTTGGTGTGAGTGTTATCAACTAGTACATGCGTGCCCCAAGAGAGAAGGACCTAGAAGCTACTTATAGATTTTTAAAGTATCTAAAGGGGACCCCTGGTAAAGGCCTACACTTCAGGAAAACTACCAATCGAAGTGTAGAAATTTATAGTGATGCAGACTGGGCAAGGTCTGTTAATGACATACGTTCTACAAATGGTTACTGTAGCTATGTGTGGGGGTAATCTTGTGACATGGAGAAGCAAAAAGCAATATGTTGTAGCAGGAAATAGCGTAGAGACAGAGTATCGAGCACTATCCCATGGTATATGCGAAGGAATATGGATGCAACAACTAATGGGAGAACTAAAAGTGCTATACACTAGACCTATAAAGATGTATTGTGACAACCAAACAGCTGTCAGCATAGCTCATAACCCTGTTCACCACGATCGCACCAAACATGAAGAAATAGATCGCCACTTCATCAAGGAAAAAATTAACTCAGGAGAAGTGTGCATCATCTACCTTGTAATACCCCAAATATCGGGTCGATGACCATAATGAAAGAATTTAAAAGTTTTAGGATTTAATTTGAATAAATGGTAAAGTACAAGAAATGAATTAGGAAATTTAGTTAAGACTAATTTTTAAAAATGAAAGAATGAAAGGGCATTTTGGTTCTTTAGGAGGAAATGTATTTAAAAGTTTATTTATTAGGGATATTTAAGAAGGGGAAAAGAGGTAAGTGGATAAGTTATCTTCTTCTTCTCCTTTACTCGTCTCGTGCTCCCCCCCCTTAGCCAAAGGTAAGTTTTACTCAAGTTGGTTTTTCCTTAGTTTATGGGCTAGTTTTGAAACCTTAAGTGATATAGAGGCTTAAGGAAAGTTCAAGGATGATTAAAACTAAGTGGTTAGTAAATTATTTGAGATTTAAGAAAATTGGTTTTTTGAGTGATATATTCAAATATGAGTTTTTATTGAAGTTTACAAGTAAATTTGACTTGTTAAAGAAATAAATGAGAGATTACAAGCATTGGTTGTGATTAAAAATATGTATGAAAAAATAGTGTGATTCTTGGGTTGGAGTGTTCTTTGAAGATTTTATATGTTATAGGAAGATTAATGAAAGAAAGTTAGTTGGGTTTAGTAAATATGAGTTTAATGGTATTATAGGAGGTAAAAGTAAGAAATTTAAAAGAAATTTGGGTAAAAATTGAAATGAAAAATGGAAAATCTATGTAAGGGTATCGGTACTGGAAGAACAGTACCGATACTATTGGTTTAAATTTGACGAAATTCGATGAACAATATCAATACTAATGCAAGTATCGATACTGTTGTGGGTATCGATACTAAGAGGAATGTATCGATACTATAGCTTCCAGAATGCAAAAATGGTATCGATATTGAAAGGGGTATTGGTACCATAGTATATAAGTATCGATATCATAGTAGGGGTACCGATACTGTTGAGCCTGGAATTTTAAGATAGAATGAATTTTAATAGAAATTGAAAATAATAATACTTTTTAAGTATTATTAAAAGAATAAATGTTAGAAAGTATACTAACAATTATATGGTATGTGTAATAATGAATGCTTGTGTAGATCGTAACCAAGCTCCAGAGACAAGCAAGAAAAAGGGCAAAGATAAAGTTGTCGAATAGTTGGACATCCTTAAAGCATACTAGTGAGGCATATCAAGTGAGTGCATTTATTGTACTTATATGAGATGAGGAAGACTCGCGATGAGTCAACCTCGAAGGTTTTGTTCAATATATGTGTTATAGTATTTTGATATATTTTCATATGGGAATGATATTATGAATAAGTTTTAAAGTATGAACTGCTCTAAAATGAATAGATGAATGATGATGATGTTCAATGATTATCGATGTTGTAGAAATAAATGCTTAAATCCGTGAATTTGACTTAAAAGGCCATTGTATGTGCATGGAGAGTTATACGTGCATTTCAACATACTTTGTATATGATAGTGTCGATCGATTTTGTTTAATGCATAACCGTGCATTTTCGGCATAAAATGTGTCACCCATGATATTCATAATGAGGTGAATTACCATTTCGACATACTTCGTGTATGAAAGTTATCGATCAATTTTGCTTAATGCATAACAGTTCTTTTTCGGTATAAAAGGTGCCACCAATGGTATTCATAATGAGGTGAATTACCATTTCGGCACTTCGATGCAATGCATGTATCTTGCATTCTCAGTTGTCATACAATGGGAAAAATAAAATATAATTGGAAAAATACATATAAAAGAAATTTGGTTTAACTTAGATGTTTTTTAAATGATTCTTATGAAGTATATGATTTATTTCGTATTTTGATAGTCATGATATACTTGTGTATAAATTTCAGTTCCTTTACATTATTATGTCTCACTAAGTAAATACTTAGCATGTGGTGATTTCACATGTAGGAAATAGCAAAGACTAGCAGAGTAAGGAGTGCAGCAGAGATCATCATCCAAGGTTGACTCATCAGTAACTATAGGACATTTATATTTTCTTTAGATAATTAGATGGCATGTATTTGAATTTAAGAAATGGCTCTAGAATGTATTAAGGTTATAATTTTGTATCATATTACAACAAATGTTTTATTTTATATTAAATTGTTTTGTTTTCGAAAGAAAATTTTATGGGTGTACAGAAACATATACGGGAAATGGGTGTTACATTTATTGGTGTCATTAGAGTGTGATTGATGTTACTCCTTACTGACTTGAGTGTTATTATGTATTTCCTATTAGATGTCAGAATCTTCAAACTCAAGAAGAGTGGGAGAATAAGAAATTAGAGAAGGATCGAGTAGCGAAAGTTATGAGGCTAATAGTGAGCAGTCGATTCCATCTGAAAATGCTAGTGCACCTGCACATTAGGATATGTCGGTGCCTGAGTTTGGAGCTTTCATGCAAGCTCTCGATGCCATTTTGACTCAGTTTCAACCTCCTTCGCCTCCCTCTGCTTCTCCAGCATCGCGGATGTTGATCCCAAAAGAGCTAAAGAGTTTAGGAGCTCCTGAGTTCCAGGGAGAAGAGGATGAAGTTCCTATGGAGGCTGACTTATGACTAAATGATGTTACGGTAATGCTTGAAAGTCTTCACTGCTCGGATCTAAAAAAGCTGGGTGGAATTGTATCTTTACTTCAGGGATCAGGTCGAGTATGGTGGTCAAATACTACGATGTATGCACCACCAAAGCAAGTGACCTGGCAGTTCTTTTAGGAGGAATTTAAGAACAAGTATGTTGGTGAGCAGTTTAGACGGGCGATGCTGTTAAAGTTTCTTAATTTGAAACAAGGTGATCGAGCAGAACATGAGTACGAGGCTGAGTACAACAAGCTGAGCCGTTTTGCTACTGAGGTAGTTCCCAATGACAAGGCTCGACGTGATTGGTTCATTGAAGGTTTAAGGTCAAAGTTGAAAGAGATGAAGTTGTCTTTAAACTTGCCTAGCTTGCAAGAAGTTATAAACCGAGCTAAGGCTATTGAAAGAACTCAAGATGAGACTCTAGCAGTTGAACAGAGTATGCAAACGGGGAAAAGAGTTGGAATGTCTACAATTCCCCATCATGCTAAGAGAGGCAAGGGCTCAAGTTCCAGATATACTAATAGAGCTGGTTCTGCTGCAGCTTCGCAGAAAACTAAACAATCCTAGTCTTTTGTTGCTAGCTCGGGTAGAGTATTTGGGGAGAGAACTCCATGTCAGACATGTGGTAAATTTCACCGTGGAGTATGCAGATTTCTCAATAGAGCTTGTTTCTAGTGTGGTGAAATTGGTCACTATGCCCGAAACTGCCCTAAGAAATCCGGGGATAATTTAGCATAATTTGAGATCTGTGGCAGCTTCTAATAAGAGCAGAGGTAGAGGTAAATCCAGAGGACAGTTTGAGTCAATGTCGCTACAAGAGACTCGGGGAGTAGCCATGATTTACAACATTAAGACTAATGAGGATCGGAATGACCCGGAGATCTTGACAGGTGCATTCCATCTTTTTGATTAACTTGCGTTTGTTTTGGTTTACCCTAGTTCTACACACTCTTATATTAGTACAAAGTTGATTATAACTAGAGGAATTCCTTTAGAACCAATTGTTAGTGAGATGATAGCGGTAAACCCTATGAGCCATAGTGCGAGAGTAACTCGGGTATGTAAGAAATGTCCGATAAAGATTCAAGGGGTTGTATTCCCGGCAAACTTGATGGAGTTGCCCTTTAACGAGTTTGAAATCATTTTGGGCATGGATTGGTTGTCACCACATCATTAATGGGTTGATTGTCGCAAGAAGCGATTATTTTTTAAGGATGCGGTAGGCTCCGAAATAATAGTGATCGACGAAAAAGCGAAATCACCATTCAACGTAATGTCAGCCATGACTACAAAGAAAATGATGTCAAACAGGTGTATAGCTTTTCTAGCTAACGTGATAGACACTCGAGTATTAGAAGTGAGATTAGATGATATTCCCATGGTTAGGGAGATTCTGGATGTTTTTCCCGAGGAGTTACCAGGATTACCTCCTGATCACGAGGTGGAATTCCAGATTGAGGTTTACCCGGGTTCTGAACCTATTTCTATGGCTCCATATTGAATGGCTCCAACGGAGTTAAGAGAATTAAAGGTCCAATTGCAGGAGCTATTTGATAAGGGATTTGTCAGACTTAGTGTTTCTCCTTAAGGAGTACCTGTATTTTTTGTGGAAAAGAATGACGGGTCCATGCGATTATGCATCGACTATCGTCAGTTAAATAAAGTGACCATAAAGAATAAGTATCCTCTGCCGAGGATTGATGATATGTTCGATCAATTGAAAGGTGAAACAGTGTTCTCTAAGATAGATCCGAGGTCGGGGTACCACCAATTAAAGATAAAAGATGAGGATATTTCAAACACAGCTTTTCGGACTCAGTATGAACATTACGAATTTTTGGTAATGCCATTTGGTTTGACTAATGCTCCTATGGCATTTATAGACTTGATGAACCGAATATTTCAATATTACTTGGATCATTTTGTGGTGGTATTTATCGATGATATTTTGGTATATTCCAAGTCAAGAGAAGAGCATGATGCTCATCTTTGCATTGTTCTTTAGACTCTTCGAGAGAAGAAGCTGTATGCTAAATTTTCCAAGTATGAATTTTGGTTAGCTGAGATTTCTTTCCTTGGTCATATAGTCTCCGTAGAAGGCATCAGAGTAGATCTCAAGAAGATTTAAGCTATAGTGGATTAGCAACCCTTAAAGAATGTTTCTGAAATTCGGAGTTTCTTGGGACTTGCTAGTTATTATAGACGATTCGTAAAAAACTTCTCAATGTTAGCTTTGCCACTAATTAAGTTGTTACGAAAAGATGTGCCAAGACAGTAGACCCTAGTGCTTGTACAATCTGAGTCGGGTAAATACTATGTAGTCTTTAGTGATGCATCTCATAATGGGTTGGGATGTGTGCTTATGCAAGATGGAAAAGTCGGGGCTTATGCCTCAAGACAGTAGAAACTCATGAGAGAAATTACCCGACTCATAACTTGGAATTGGCGGCAATTGTGTTTGCTTTGAAAATTTGACGTCATTATTTGTACGGTGAGTGGTGCCATATTTATACAGATCACAAGAGTTTAAAGTATTTGTTGACTCAAAAAGAATTGAACCTGAGGCAGAGAAGATGGATCGATCTTTTATAATATTATGATGTAATCATCGATTATCATCCAGGAAAAGCTAATGTGGTAGTTGATGCACTTAGTCGAAAAACTTTTGCAGCTCTACGAGCTTTGGATGCACGTATGTCAGTAAAGGAAGACGACGCATTAATTGCTAAGCTTAAGCTAAAGCCGATGTTTTTGGATCGGATAAAAGAACACCAAGGATAAGATGGAGCATGTTTGACTAAAATTGCTCAAGTAGAAAAAGGTGAGGCTAAAGGCTTCGAAATGAGGACTAATGGACGTTTATATAATCGTGGAAGACTTTTCATTCCTGATAATGATGAACTAAAGAAAGATATTCTTTCTGAGACACATTATAGTCCTTTGACGATGCATCCAGGCGGGAATAAGATGTATCAGGATGTAAAGAGCCGTTATTGGTGGCCTGGCATGAAAAGAGTTGTATCATAGTTTCTTTCAAAATGTTTGACATGTCAGCAAGTGAAAGTTTAACATCAAGTGCCTTCTGGATTGCTACAACCGACATTCATTCCCGAGTGGAAATGAGAAAGAGTTGTAATGGATTTTGTTTCAGGGTTACCTTTGTCAACCGATGAAAAGGACTCAATATGGGTAATTATAGATATATTGACCAAGACAGCTCACTTTATTCTAGTTCGGGTGGATTAATCGATGGATAAATATGTGGAATTGTATATAAAAGAGATAGTTTGGCTGCATGGAGTGCTTATATCGATAGTGTCTGATCGAGACCCAAGGTTTACTTCAAGATTCTGGAAGTCTTTACACGAGGCTTTGGGTACTCGATTGAATTTCAGCACAACTTTTCATCCGCAAATAGATGGATAGTCAGAGTGAACAATTCAGGTATTGGAGGATATGCTAAGGGTATATTTGATTGAATTCAAATGATCATGGGAAAGGTATTTGCCTTTAGCAAAATTTACTTATAGTAATTGTTACCAATCGAGTATTAAGATGGCTCCGTATGAAGCCTTGTATGGGAGAAAATGCATAACACCTTTAAATTGGTTTGAATTAAAAGATCGAGACCTGGTTGGCCCCGATTTAATGGAAGAAATGGAAGATAAAGTGAAAGTTATCCAGGATAACATTAAGATAGCCTCGGATCGCCAAAAGTCTTATGCTGATCTAAAAAGAAAAAAGATTGAATTTCAAGGAGATAAAGTATTTCTAAAAGTATCGCCCTAGAAGAAAGTAGTACGGTTTGGGTGCAAAATAAAGTTGAGTACGAGATTCATTGGACTTTATGAGATTTTGAAAAGGGTCGGACCAATATCTTATTAGTTAGCTTTGCCTCCCGATATGGATAAGATCCATAATGTTTTTCACGTGTCGATGCTCAGAAAGTACTGAATAGATCCATCCCATATCATCACACTTGAAGAAATAGAGATTCGACTAGATTTAACTGACGAGGAAGAACCATTGCGGATCTTGGCTCGAGAAAGCAAAGAGCTGCGTAACAGGAAGATTCTTCTAGTTAAAATACTATGGCAAAACCATAAGGTAGAAGAATCTACTTGAGAAAAAAGGACATGAGGAAACAGTTTCCACACCTTTTCGTATCAAGTATTTCTTAAAATTCGAGGATGAATTTTCTTAAAGGGGGAGAATTGTAACAACCCAAATATTGGGTCGGTGACCATAATGAAAAAAATTAAAATTTAGAGGATTTAATTTGAATAAATGGTAAGTACAAGAAATGAATTAGGAAATTTGGTTAAGACTAATTTGTAAGAACGGAAGAATGAAAGAGCATTTTGGTCCTTTAGGGGAAAATGGATTTAAAAGTTTATTTATTAGGGATATTTAAGAAGAGGAAAAGAGGAAAGTGGATAAGTTATCTTCTTTTTTGCTCGTCCCGTGCTCTCCCCCATAGCCAAAGGTAAGTATTATTCAAATTGGTTTTTCCTTATTTTTATGGGCTAGTTTTGAAACCTTAAGTGATATAGAAGCTTAAGGAAAGTTCAACGATGATTAAAACTAAGTGATTAGTGAATTATTTGAGATTTAAGAAAAAGGGTTTTTGAGTGATATGTTGAAATATGAGTTTTTTATTGAAGTTTACAACTAAATTTGACTTGTCAAAGAAGTAATTGAGAGATTAGAAGCATTGGTTGTGATTAAAAATGTGTATGAAAAAGTAGTGTGATTCTTGGGTTTGAGTGTTCTTTGAAGATTTTAGATGTTATAGGAAGATTAATGAAAGAAAGTTAGTTGGGTTTAGTAAATATGAGTTTAATGGTATTATAGGAGGTAAAAGTAAGAAATTTAAAAGAAATTTGGGTAAAAATCGAAATGAAAAATGGAAAATCTATGTAAGGGTATCGGTACTGGAAGAACAATATCGATACTATTGGTTTAAATTTGACGGAATTCGATGAACAATATCAATACTAATGCAAGTATCGATACTGTTGTGGGTATCGATACTAAGAGGAATGTATCGATACTATAGCTTCCAAAATGCAAAAATGGTATCGATATTGAAAGGAGTATTGGTACCATAGTATATATAAGTATCGATATCATAGTAGGGGTATCGATACTGCCGAGCCTGGAATTTTAAGATATGATGAATTTTAATAGAAATTGAAAATAATAGTACTTTTTAAGTATTATTAAAAGAATAAATGTTAGAAAATATACTAACAATTGTATAATATGTGTAATAATGGATGCTTATGTAGATTGTAACCAAGCTCCAGAGTCGAGCAAGAAAAAGGGCAAAGATAAAGTTGTCGAATAGCTGGACATCCTTAAAGCATACTAGTGAGGCATATCGGGGGAGTTCATTTATTGTACTTATATGAGATGAGGAAGACTCGCGATGAGTCAACCTCAAAGGTTTTGTTAAATGTATGTGTTACAGTATTTTGATATATTTTCATATGGGAATGATATTATGAATAAGTTTTAGAGTATGAACTGCTCTAAAATGAATAGATGAATGTTGTTCAATGGTTATCGATGTTGCATAAATAAATGTTTAAATCCGTGGATTTGACTTAAAAGCCCATCATATGTGCATTGAGAGTTATAGGTGCATTTCGACATACTTTGTGTATGATAGTATTGATCAATTTTGTTTAATGCATAACGGTGCATTTTTCGGCATAAAAGGTGACACCCATTGTATTCATAATGAGGTGAATTATCATTTCGTCATACTTCGTGTATGAAAGTTATTGATCGATTTTGCTTAACGTATAAAGGTGCATTTTCGACATAAAAGGTGCCACCCATGGTATTCATAATGAGTTGAATTAGCATTTTGGTGCAACACATGTACCTTGCATTCTCAATTGTCATACAATGGGCAAAATAAAAGATAATTGGAAAAATACGGATAGATAAGTATGTTGGGCATACTAAAAAATAGTTTCGATGACTATATGAAAGAAATTTGGTTTAACTGAGATGGTTTCTAAATGATTCTAATGAAGTATACAATTTATTTCGTATTTTGATAGTCATGATATACTAGTGGTTAAATTTCAGTTCATTTACATTATTAAGTCTCACTAAGTAAATACTTAGTATGTGGTGATTTCACATGTAGGAAATAGCAAAGACTAGCAGAGTAGGGAGTGCAGCAGAGATCATCAATCCAAGGTTGACTCATCAGTAACTGTAGGACATTTATGTCTTCTTTTGATAATTAGATGGCATGTATTTGAATTTAAGAAAATGCTCTGGAATGTATTAAGGTTATAATTTTGTAATATGTTACAACAAATGTTTTATTTTATATTAAATTGTTTTGTTTTATTTTCGAAACAAAATTTTATGGGTTTACAAATAAGAAAAATGCTTTTAAAAGCCATGTGACACTTGTGACTTGTGTATGAAAACATATACGGGAAATGGGTGTTACATACCTACGTACCAAACAACAAGTTGAATACTTGCTAACTAAAAACTTAAGCAGAAACATATTCAAGGAGCTTATTGGCAAGCTGGGTTTGATAAATATCTACACTCCAGCTTGAGGGGGAGTGTTAGAATTCCTAAGATTAAGGACAGAATACTTACCTTAGTCATAGGAGTTATCTTGTATAGTAGGATCTAATCTTAGTCTCTAATTCTTAGGAAGTTGCTGATTTTTAGGGATTGTTTCCTTATTTGTACTTAGCTCTCCTTATAAAGGTTGTAAATTAATTAATAAAAAGCAACAATCTTCTTTTTAAGTTTGTTCAAAATATAACAGAAGTAAATGTTGAACCAATCGGTAATAAAGATAAAGGGTGAACCAATATAGAAAAGAATGTAGACAAATGACTTTGTGAAAGAAATGCCAAAGAAACAAAGGGGTTGTATCATAGTTTTCTTCTATATAATCAAAATAATTTGATGTAGATAATTTTTGAGTGAATAATTGTATGGTTATGTGTGTAGAAATTTTTTATTTGTTATTGAAAATTTAAAATTTTCATTATGTTTCCAAAATATAAAACCCATGTGGAACATTTGTAATTTAGTATATTGATGTAGATAACTTTATGTGTATATATATATATATATATTAGTTTGTCCCATTTGAACACAAATCTTGGGTCCATCCTTGTTCTTCCTTGTACTTTCCCCAACAAGATGGCAAACATGATCATAAAACTTAATTTAGGAAACAATGTATTTTATGCATTTGTTACTACAAAAAAATTTGAGGCAATTTTTTTGTAGTTTATTGAAGTCCCTAGACTTGTGCTTTAAATTTGCAAGTCTGAAGATTCTTAAAGAGTGCATTGGTGTGATGAAATGGAGGTTCTTAATACCTGTGGTATTCTTGTAAGTACTGGAGTTGTTGCCTCAAGCTTGCTACCTCCCTTTGCCAAAACTATCAAGTACAATAAGAGTCATAAGTAAAAATCATATTCTTGAATGTGAAGTATTGTATTTTTAAAATGATGTAAAAAGAGGTACATAGTAGAACTTGGTAGATTAGTCTTTATTCAATGACATTATAATGTTATCTACTTGTGAGTTACATGGATTTAATGTACCAACCCAAGTCATTTTGATGTTGAGTGCACATATTTTGCAATTAGAGTGCATATAAGTGATTTATTACTTAAACTGAAGCTATCTACAAGCTTAATTTAGCTTTTGACAAGTTTGAGCTAGATCCTTCTTTATTCACTTTTTTGCAATCTTAATATAAAGTTATGTCCTAATCTATCATCAATTGATTTTAGGTTGGATGCGTAACATTGTAGTGAACCTCATGTTGTTTTGTGTTGATCTTCTTTACCACATGTGAGGTTGATGGCCTTGGAGATGTTGTTCTTGAAGAGTTGTCTTGAGTGGTGTTACTATGCATATCTATCAAGTCATGGGTTTCTTGTGATCTTTTATTAAGGGCTAGTTCGCATATGCCATTAAGAACCAGATGTTTTTCAGATGAAAAGTGTTTTTCAAACCTACTTTTCAATCCAAACACAGAAAAAAAATTGGAGAAGTCTTTTTGGATATGAAATTATCAAAATACCCTTTATTGATTCTTCATCTTTCTCAATCAGTTGCACTTTCCAACATATTTATAAAATTGACGTTTTAACTTCCCATAGTAATTTTTGATAACAATGTCAAATATTTGAATTAAAAAATCTTATTTTTACACAATCCTTTTCAACTGCATAATACAAATTGTTTTATACAAGGTAGTTAACAAAACTTATGTCTCTCTGATGTCATGTTTCAGAGGAAGAAAAATAGATGGAAGGAAAAAAAATGGATGGTAATAGAAAAGAGGAGAAAAGCAAATTCAATTTATTTTTACTTCTTGCTATACGAAATTTTAGTAAAACCAATTGGTAATAGGTGAGGGGAGCTAACTTTAGTATTGGAACGCAAGTAACCTAGAACTAAAGAAATGTGGGATAACTTCGAACTAAAGAAATGTGGGATAACTTCACATACTTATTTTCTGTCGTGTTTTGTATTTCCATATGGAGGGAAAATGGTTGGTAGCGAATTTGATATCTAAAATTTTCATAAAATATTTTAATTTGCACTATCCCCTATAAAATAGGTTTCTAGCAATCTATCCATTCAACCCCTCTTCTTTTATTTCTCCATTTGAACTAACTGCATTTTTACTTTAGCTTAGTTCATAATAGTTTGTACCTTGTGCTTTCTTGAATATATGATATGTTCAATAGCTAGGAGTAAAGTAGGAAAGAACCAGAACTCTTAAATCCAATGGTTAAGACTTATAGTTGTTAAGCATCCAACCTAAAATCGGTTGGTAATAGGTGTCAGAAAACCTAATTCATTACAAATGTGTCTCGATTAACAAGAATATTTGCTATTTTTTAGCTCACCAATAGAGTTTGAACCTTTTATTGCTAATGTGCTATCCCTTGTTATCCCCAAAAAATTATTGCTATCCTTTTTCATCTCCCAGGCATAGTGGAAGTGTCCCACTTAATGAAGGCAATGTTTTCAAGTTATATTGCGTGAGTGAAGAGATGAAAGCACAATATGCATGTGTGTGCATGTAGATGGCTCGGTTTATGTACGAAACATTCAAAATTTTCTTTTGTTGAGCCATATGCGTGATTTCCTTATGATCCTAGTTTTGTTGCTGAGTACCCAAATATCGTGTTTCTTGCTAGTGAAGGAAAAGGTAATGAAAAAAAAACATGAAAAATAAAGTACATTAATAGAGAACTTTAGGTGGGCTTTTTTACTCCTATTGTTTTGCAAAAAAAGAGCTAGCCTATATGCATCTAGGTATGCACTTCATTAAATGCATCTTGCCTAAAGGAATCTATTATTCAATAGTATGGATAGGCACAATATTGACAACTCTATTAGAATGTAAAGGACTCGATACTCGAAACTTGAGTCGTAGGTGTTTTTACTCAACATGTAGTAAGGGCTCCTATATAAGTAAATGCAAATTGTTGGTTTTCCATTTGTCTTTCATTGCATTGGCTTCTTTCAAAGTAAGGGATATTATTCCATGCCATGGAGATTTGTTATTTTTTTCCTTCTTTTTCCCCTATTTATCTATTTATGAGAAAAACTGATCAAAAAGGTTGCTAGCATGTGTCACTTATGGAATGGATCTTGAGAAATAATATAGATGTTTACTTTCATGATATTTTATGTTAGGCAGTGAGGGATGTACCGAAGGGGACTAAGAGCACAAAATTGTTATGAATAGCTTATTGGAGACATCTTCATATGTTATTTGGAGGGAATTTATCTCTAAGAGGGTAAAAAGCCATTTGTCTTCATTAGTTATTGAAGTCACTCTTAACCCCTTTCTAGTTTCTATGCTCAAGTGTGTGATCAACCTTGGTGCATTTTATGGAGGAGAAAATATGTTCCTTTCATAATCTTTGCAGATATAGATGTATGATCTGGCTATATGTTTGTATTGTGATTTTTTGTCTATTTTTCATAGTTTTCAAGCTAGTGTTGAGTCTATGTTTGACATCTTCATATTGATGCCTTCTCCCTCATGTTTGTTATTTGCCCTCTTTAACAAGTTTTCTATTTGGTTTTCTTCTTGAATGTGAAAATTGACATGCATAAACATTTTATGCTCGAGAGTAAATCACTAAATCACCACGTACATGGGCTAGAAATCAATCCTATATGTTGGTTGGGCTAATTGTCCAATCACCTCCCAGTGTTCTTGGAAATACATTTTTTATGCAACACTCTGAACATCTGCTCCTTGGCTAGCAGAAACTTATCAAGGTTTTGTTATTGATCCACTGCACCATCTATTCCATACTCTTCTTTGAGTTTACTGCAATATTAGTTTGTCAACCATTTTAAAAGCAGATGTGAAAGAATATCGACCGATATGTCTATGCTATGTGTTTAGTCTTCCAATAAGCCTAAATCTTGCATTGTCCACAAAGATCATGATACCATGCCTGTTTCTCTATAAATGACGCTAATCTAAACAACCACTGATGTACTAAGTGTGTGAAAATGCAATTTTGTGTGTATACATCCATCTGACAAAATGAATATCATGCTGAGAAGTTGTTTGTGCCTTCACAAATTCAACTATTGATTGAATAAGATATGCTTGATCAAGTAACACTGAACCAGTAATTATAATGATTGCCTCTTGGAAGAGTGTACTAACCTACTTGAGGTAGCAAATGGTGGATATTGCTGAATGCATGATAGGATTGTTGCTTTAGAATATGAGCAGAGGGTGGCATCTTACAGTTAGGAAAGACGGTTGTTGGGCAGAAGAAGTAGCGATGGAGTCTTATTGATCATAAACCTGGAGATGCAGTGGAAAGAAAAGCAACTTTAAATTAGTCTGGAGGGAGGTTATGATTCTTGAATTGTAAAGTCACTTCTGAGAATATATGACCACTTATTCACTTAAGGATCCCAATGGGGAAAAGGATACAAGGTGCAATTTAAATAGAGGATAATTTACTTGAAGAATTTTTACTCTTGTAACACCTTCAATAGTTT
Source organism: Hibiscus syriacus (assembly GCF_006381635.1). Lineage (NCBI taxonomy): Eukaryota > Viridiplantae > Streptophyta > Magnoliopsida > Malvales > Malvaceae > Hibiscus > Hibiscus syriacus. The sequence continues at coordinate 1,851,626 of NW_024063193.1, forward strand.
GATAAAATCACTGTCTGCAACCTTAAAGTACTCGAGGCATCCATTTGGTGGTTTCTGTATTTTCTACTTTGACTTTAAATATTGGTGTGCAACAGATGTCTTGAAGATTTAAGTATGAATGTCTACTGCTGGCTCATTGCTGAAATTTCACTAAGTATGTGTTATTATCTTCTACTCGAAAAAAAAAGGTTATGGTTTCTTCTCATGCTATTCGGTAGAAAATAATGACTGCTGCGGTGGGAAGTCATTTCTATAGTAGACTTGATACTGTCATGGAGACTAAGTGAGCTTTCATGGTTTAGACTTGAAAAGCTTTTTTTCTGATGGTTTCTTGACAAGAAATACTATGATGGTTTTGCTTAAAGGAATATACTCAAGGATTTGGATGGATTTCATTTTTCAGTATGCTGTATAGAAGTCCTAAAAGCTGTGTGTTTAAGCTGAGATCTATGTGTAGATGAAGCTTGAGTTGTTTTTGTGGCATCATTTCTCCTCCTATCTCATAAGGATTGCTGTTGGGAGCAGGCTTTTCACTATTCACCATGACTGGCTTGGATACACTGTTCCATTTTTTTATACATCTATTGGTGTAAATGCTGGAATGCAGGCATTATTCTCCACGAGGTTTAATAGGAGCCCCATGAACCATTTATGCAATACATGTTGCTATCAGCTTACTTCCATCATCGAGTATGTGATGCTTTACTGGCTTTAGAAATTGATCTGCTAGCAATTTCCCGGCACCCTCTAATAGGAAGCTTAATTTGGAATTACTCTTTAATCTTTTTAGGTTAATTAAAACAAAATAGTTTTTGGTAGGTTTATGTTAAGTAGGATGCCTACTTAAATGGAATTAATTTTTTATGCCCTGCCTTGTTGCAAGCAGATTCTTATGCTCTATAATCGGGGATTCTTCTTATTCTTTGTGGCGGAGCAGCTACCTCTTCTTCTTACTTTTAGTGTGGTGTGATGCCAATTACTGACAGAGATCTTAAACTTTACATGAAGTAGGATTCATGATGTAATTTCCGTTGTCTGGCAGCACAATTTTCCATTTTATGATCCTCTATGGGGATCACTTGACAATAAACAAAGTAAAGCCAAATTCTTTCTCTGCTTCTCTTTCTTTCATATTACTCTTACTAAGAAATTTTGAGACCACACTTGGATTGACAAGAATGACAATCGACTACATGTAATGTCGCCTGCACCTTGTCACTGAGACTAAAAACTTCATCTTTCTGCTATTCACCAATGTTTCTTGAACCTTTCACAAAGTGGTTTACTATATGTCTGGTTTGATCATGTTTAGTTCTTCAGAAATAAGCAACCTTTATTCATGAGGTTATTCATGTACGCTTTTGCTAAATTAGTAAATCATATGCCTAAAAGGGCGCTTACTAAAAGGGACACAATGATATGAATGGTTGAGACTGGACTGAATATGTGAACCATTTGCTAACAATTTTCAAACGGGGGATATTTAGTGGAGTAAATTGAAAGCAGTTAATAGAAAATTTACCTGGACTTCGGAAGCAGGATTCATTGCTTGACGATGTTCCTCTTTTACCCTGTTGTAGCGTTCTATAACAGAGTTCATGCTGATGACATAATGAAGAGAAAAAATCAGTTCTCATTTATGTTCGGCATTTATAGTATAACAGTAATTTGTAAATACAAGGTGCGCATCTTTGAAAGGCAATAGCTCTAATTGGAAGGTGTAAATATGAAATAGAGAAAGGATCATAAGGAATTCCTTTCTGCGTTGTGCTTGATTAGTTGCGGCATTATCTTATCCTTGCAAAGAAGCAATCCCTCATCACTTATGGAATAAATAAATATTTTTTTGATAAATTCTAAATCTAATTTTAATTTTACCTAGAGGAGAGGGGAAAGAGAGACTCCAGGAAAAGGAAGTGGAATGAGAACTTATAACCTAAAAGAATAGGAGAATAAAAATGAGCAGCTTAGCCACCTGTTAGATATGCTTGCTCAGTAAATAAATATTTCTAACATGCTTGCTCAGTAAATATATATTTCTAACATGCTTGCTCAATAAATATATATTTCGAACGGAGTTAGTAATAAATTGATTTTTGAACGTCTATCATATAGTTCAGGTCATATCATCCCAATTTTCTATGTTTAAAGTCCTTAATCACCTTGTTTGAGAAAAAACTAAAAAAATATTAACTTTAAATGTAAAAAAAGAGATTAAGTATTTATAATTGATTTTTAAGAAAAAATATTGAATTTATATATATATATTAAAAAAATTCTTAACCTCTTTTTTGCAACCCAATTTTCTGTTAGTAAAATCAAACTAATGCAAATATTGACTATATTTTTGAAGGATTTACTATCTTAAAGAACACATCTTCCGTCTTTGTGGATTGCAAGTTGCATAACTTCCATAAACAATTATCTTTTGATTTTATGTTCAAATTTCGCCATTAGTATTTTAAAAATGCTTTATAACTTAAAGAAAGAGTAAAAATTGGGTGCAAATTTGCAGAAACAATGAGCAATAACCATCCAGTCGAATGAACCTCCTAGCATATTGGAACCATCAACAGCATAATCCATATTCGATGATGGACTGTCCTTTACATTCACAAGTTGAAAATTATTTTATAATCATTAATTTTAAAAATTATTATTGTGAGCAAGCATATTCAACCTGTTGGTCAAGTTACTCATATTTATTCTCTCGCATTCTCTTAAGTTGTATATTCTAGACTCAGTCAGAGTACCCATTAATTTCTCTAGAGTCCCCTTTCTTCTCTCCTATAAATAGGATTAAGATTAAAATTAGGACTTATAAATATCAAGGAGGCTTTTAAATGCCCCCAACTTCAATCATGCTGCAAAATTTTGTACGATCCAAATCTATATACGTATCCTTCAAATTAAATACAATATGCAAATACTTTTCCTATCATATTCCACTTAACTATTAAGATCAAGGTATAAGCTTCTTTAGCATCATCCAATAAAAACCCTTATATAAAAGAATGGAGAAAAGAATGTACGCAAGCATCAACTTCTCCAAGTCGGTAGAAAATGTGGAATTTAAACACCCCACCCAATTATACTTCCACTTTCTTAAGTTTCTTTGTTTTCTCATTTCCAACATATATGGATGGATACATGGATGTATGTGTATAGTCATCTAAATGTAATAGTAAGAATTGCTTTCATTGTTGGATTTCCTAAAATGTCCATAAAATTTGAAAAATTAACCTAATTGATTCAAACGATACCCCTTAAATGTAATATTTAGTAAGTGTGAAACTTGGAGTCACGTTAATTTACACAATGAAATCTTTTATTAAAAGAAAAAGTCTATAAACAATATTCTATGATTCGAACCTTTGTTTCATTCTTGTTTTTCTTTATTTACTCAACTGCTTCTCTTCAAATTAAGGGTAATTTCACAATGAAATTTCATTACAAATAACAGTCAAAATCTAACCATTTGTCTTACAACTTAAGAGAAAGCAAAGTACAAAAGAACAGGAAAAGTGCAGAAACACAATGAGCAAGAACCAAATTAATTAAAAGGTTTATTTGACTTATTTGCTTAATCTAAAAATGTTTGGATGTCTTAAAGTTAAATGATTGGCAACATAACTAATTATTTTGTTATAAAAATTAAAGAAATTTTTAAGAAACAATTAGAATAATAAAAATAAAGAACATAATGCCCTTTGGAGAAAAAAAATACCCAAAAGAATGAATCTGATCAAAAGCATATTGGAACCATCGACAGGATGTTCCATAAAATCTTTTATGTTCCATGATTATAAGAACAAAGTAAAAACTATTTTAAAGAATATGCATTAATTTCCTAAAATAAAAGAATGCATTACTTATAAATATCACGTGGTTAAATAATTTTGCCCGAAAGAATGTTTACTGTTTTTTTAAATACTCTCAACTCAATAATTATGCATGTTAGGGTGAGCGTTCAATCGAGTCGAGTCGAGTAAAAAATTTCGAGTTATTCGAGTTGATGAGTTCTATTTTATAACTCGGAGTTGACTTGAAATTTTTTCGAGTCGAGTCGAATTTTTGAGTTTGTGTTCAAATTTAATTTTCAATATTTATAATATTATGATATTATTAGATTTCAATTTAAACGGTTTTTCATGATCATATATATATATATACATATACATATATAACAATACATTCATGTGTGATTTTTGATAAAAAAAAATACAATACATGTATATTTCTTTCATATGTGAGATACATATATTATACAAAATTGAGGGACCCGACTCAAACTTAAAAATTCATCCACTAATTACTAAAAATTTTGAGTTATTAGAGTTGTAATTTACAACTCGATTTGAACTTGAAATTTTTTCAAGTCGAGTTTATGAAATTATAACTCAAAATCAATCAAGTTGAGTTTTTTCAAATCGAGTCGAAAAAATCGATTTTTCGAATTGAGTTGAGTTTTACTCACCCCTAATACATGCTACAAAATTTATACAATCCAACACAATAAGTATATATATCCTTCAAATTAAACACAATATACAAATGCCTTCTCTATAATTTTTCTCTTAACTACTATAACCAAGATAGATAGATATACATGAACTCTTTCCCATCATCTAAATCGTCACCCTTTTTTTCGGCTACTAATTACCTGGTTTAAAAGAATGGAGAAAAGTATGCTTCCATGCAATGCATTAACCTCTCCAAGCAATGAAAAATGGTGTAATTTATGCAAGAATACACTTACACATTCTTAATTTTCTTTGCATTCTCATCTTCATCCATCCAGCCATATATATATAATAGGGTTAAAAAAGCATGTTTCATTTATTAATATTTATAAATAATTAATTAATTAATACACATGACGGGTTTTTTACTCTATTTGTGGAGTTAAAAAGAACTCTACAATCAATTTTTCAGGTTAAAATGATACAATCCAATATATAAATATATGTATAGGTGCATGTATAGCCCTTGAAAAGAAATAGCAAATGTTTCCATGATGGGGAAATACTAAATACGAAAATAAGTCTAAGTACTCGAGATTTAATTTAATTGGTTCAAACAATCAACCTTAATGATAATAAGTAAAAACTGAGAGATATGAATCCTGGCTAGCATCAATTTCCAACTCCTTCCCATATTCTACGTGACCCCTTTTATACAAATAAATAAATCAAGTCTACAGATGATATTCTAAAATTCCAACATTTGATTCATTCTTCATACCATTTTTTCGTAGTCAATGAATGAAAAAAGTTAAACGAGGACCCAAAATAGCTTCTTTGCAGAAATGCATCAACTACAATAAACAGTTCAATTTTGCTTTTCAATCTTTCAATTGTCTAAAATTGTTAGTATGTATTTAGATTTGTAAAATACTCCAAGGATCACAGCTAAATAAGAGAAGAGAATAGAAGAGGGGAGTTTATTCCGTCAATGTTAATCGTATTTTTTCATTTCTTTTAAAAATATTCTTGTCTAAAATTGATGTGCAACACATATTCCAAATTATAATATGATTCTTTAAATATATGAAGGAAAAAAAACTTCATAATATTAAATATATCCATATCAAATAATTATCCCTATTGAGCACGTATCTTAGACCCAAAGAACATAAATTGTAACTTTTCCTACTTGTCATCATTAAAAGAAACTTGAATGGCTCTTAGATTTTCTTCATTATTTACATAATCTCAAACTTAATATTTGCATGCATGTTGACGCTAATGGAAGGGGGGGGGGGAAGTGGCAAACTCTACTCCATGTTAATTATTAACATTCTAAGAAAGGAAAAGGCGGAGAAAAAGACCCAAACATACGTTATATATACTTATTATTTATGTTTCATTGTAAATCTATACGGCCATCAGTTTTCAGATAACCAAAAAAAATGACTAAGAACTATAAACACATGTATAAGGGAAAAAATGAGATAAAAATATCAATCACTCATCAGATAACAAAATTATTGAATGAATAAATATGTAATAAACAAAAAACAGACCAAATATAAAAAAAATTAAAGAAAGAAATAGAAACTGACCTAGTGCTGGCATAATCATAAAGCTTGCCGGTGCTGGAAAATATGATTAATCCAACTTCAGCATCGCAAAGGATCGATAACTCTCTCGCTTTCTTCAGCAATCCATTTCTTCTCTTTGAGAAAGTCACTTGCCTGCTTGTCAAATTGTCGATTCTTCGAATCACTAGTTTTCCTCTTCCCATTGAAATCTTAGGGTTTTAACTGCCTAGATCTCCCCCGATTTCAGACCTAGAAAATTTCAAATCAATGTCCAATCAAAATACACATAACTGTATGCTAAGAACAACGAAATTAATCGAAAAACAAAAGGTAAAAAATGAAACAAAATAAGATTTCGAGCAGGAAAAAAAAGATTTAGCCACCTACGGATCATATATAGAGACAAAAGCTTACTTGTTTTAAAGCTAATTAGGAAGAAACGCAAGTTTTTTTCGTGTTCTTTTCCTTTTGGAAGAGAAAACTTTCGGGACAGAAAAAAAAAATGAACTGATTGAAAGAGGAAATTGTATTTATGCTCTAAATGGAAAAGCTGTAAGAGGTTTTCAAACATCACATGAAAATCCTCCTTTTAGCGCTTGAGCCCGAAACCGCTTAGCGGTTTCATTTTGTACCTCACTTCTCCTACTCTCGCGAATAAATGGATGACTTCAATACTCGCTTTACTGGAGCGGCATTTGTCGCGGTGAATCAAACCGAAGGACTTCTATTATAAAAGTGCTGTTAAATTTTTAAATACTTTTTAAAAATTAATTTGAAAATATATTTTAAAAATATTTTTTAAATATTTATAATAACTACATACTTTATAAAAATATATAAAATTTAAAATGATTTCTATCTAAAAATTTAACACAATAAGATATAAATTTTTTAAAACTCATAATAAAGTATTAATTATATAAATATTTTTAATAATAATATAAATCTATAAATTATAAAAATAAGGATGAGTCTATCACAATCGACAAACACCGATGAACACCACTAATGATGAGCGTCATTAATTTAATTTGTAAAAATTTAAAATTCTAATCCATTTAACGTATAAGAATGATTATTCTACGCTCGACGAACACCGCTAAGCATCACTAATGATGAGTAACATTAATTTAATTTATAAAAATACAAAATTCTGAAGGACTCGGCGTATAATTATAAATTAGTTAAAATTTTAAAGGTAAATTAGTTAAAATAAAATATTTATTATATTATTTTCCATAATTTTTTTCAATAATCTATATCAGTGATCACCTAACTATTTCCCCTTTTTATTTTGACCACCATTCTTGAAATTTTTTCAATCAGATAATTAAACTATTTAAATGCATTCAATCAAGTTACTTGTCGTTAACAATTAACGTAAGTGGTGACGTAACGATTAATAAAATTTGTATAATTACATGTTTAATCATTATTACTTACACAATCTATCAAATTGGTCATAATTTTGAATTAATTCAATATATTTGATCCTCTAATCATATAACTTCAAAATCTTTTATATTGTCATATTAACAGATGATACACAGTGAATTATAATTTGATGATTTTATCTTGTCAGTTGTCAATTGTCTAATGATTAAATAGATTTTTTTTTAAATTATTTGAATAATATCAATTAATTGTTAGAAGTTCATCAATGATAAAACAAATAATATTTTACTTACTTTTTTAAATAAAATTTAAATATATATTAATAAACATAAAAAATGTAACTCAATCTATATGTATAGATATAAAACAATATTAAATAAAAAAAATCAAAATAATATAAAATATTATAAGTATTGTTACTCGAAAAAATACCACTTGAAACTTGGTTTATTGTATACCTATTGATATCAACAACTACAAAATCATCTCATACATGTTTCGTTGTTGATCCATTGATTTTCTTTTTTTATTTCCCTTATTTATTTATAATTCAAAATGTGAATTTATATGATTGGATGATAATTGTATGTGCATAATTTGTTAATATTTCAATATAAAAGATTTGAAGTTATATGATTGGAGGATAAAATATGTTGAATTAATTTCAAAACATGACCAATTTGATAGATTGTGTAAGTAATAATGACTAAATGTGTAATTATAAAAAATTTATTAATTGCCACGTCAACATTTCCGTTAATTGTTAACGACAAGTGGTTTGATTGGATGTATTTAAATAGTTTAGTGACTTGATTGACAAAATTTCAAAAATAGTGGTCAAAATGAAAAAAAGCAATATTTAGGTGGTTACTATTATTGTTTACCTAAAAAGATAATGAAAAATAATATAATAAATATTTTTATCTTAACTAATTTGTCTTTAAATTTTTAACTAATTTATAATTATACGTTGAGTATTAGAATTTTAAATTTTTATAAATTAAATTAATAGTGATCATCATTAGTGGTGCTCAATCGTGCTCATCGAGCATTGTAGAATTTTCCAAGGTATAATTATAAATTAATTAAAAAATTAAAGTTAAATTACTTAAAAATAAAGGGTAAAGTATACTAGTGACCACCTAACTATTACCCCATTTCATTTTGACCACCATTTTTGAATTTTTTCAATCAACTCAAATCAAATGGTGCCATGTGTCATTGGTTCTAAGTGTAATAACATGTGTCACCATCCGATTAGATGATTAAATATATTTTAATTTAATATATTTTTCTCACCAATCGAGTATCCAAGGGAATCGAACATGGGATTCTTGAGTTGAAGAAACAAGGCTCAACCACTGAACCAAAGTAGTTAATTGGTTCAATTTTTTATTCTTATCTTAGCTTTAAAATATATTTTATTTTAACTGCAAAAGTATATTTTATTTTTGTCTTAACTACAAAAAAATATATTATATTTTTATCTTAAATTTAAAATATTATCATAATAAAATATAAATATTTAAGTTAAGATAATAATAAATTATATTTTTTAATTTAAGATAAGATTAAAATATATATTTTAAATTAAAATAAGAATAAATATATTTTTAGGTTACAAAAATAATAAAATATATTTAATAAGTTAAGATAAAAAAAATTATTTTTTTAATGTTAAGATGTAAAATTAATTGAGAAAATAAGCTTAGTGACCGAAAATTCCTTATAATATACGATTTTGACCAACTTTTTTTCGATTTGCCAAAATGACCAACAAAATCGCAACGCGATTTCCAGTATCGCAAATCAGTTTCCAGATTCGCAACACGATTTTGACTATCGCATTGCGATTTTCCAAATCCGTGTTGCGATTTTGCGAATATGTAAATCGCAACGCGATTCTGACTATCGCAACGCGATTCTGACTGTCGCAACGCTGAATTTCAAATTCGCAACATGTTTTAGTTTCGCAACACAAATGTTTTGGGTATATAACTACGCAGAAGCAATAACTCATAACCTAAATCCCTAAATCGCAACTCATTTCATCTCCATCTATCACTCTCTCCGGCGACATCCGTTCCTATATCCAACGACATCCTTCCCCATCCGGCAACAGGTTTTAGTTTCGCAGCTCGTTTGTTTAGTAAATTAATTTACAATAATGAAATCATCTAATGTTGATCATGTTTGGATAGATTTGTGTTTTGGAGGGTCATGGGAGAATGTTCATGGTGTTTTACAATATATGCCTTTATCCATGAATCTTCAACTAAAACTGTCATTAAAAGAGTTAACTTATGAAACTCTAATATTACGTGTTGCAAATAAATTGAATTTAGAGCCCTTAAGTGGATTTAGGCTATCTTATCAGAGAAAAGGTAAAGTTTATTTGTTAACTGACAATGAAGATGTTGAATGACTCATTGCTTACATTAGTGTTTCGCAAGATGATGTTACATTGTATGTTGTTGAACCTAGAAGTAGTGAAGTTGGGTCAGTAGCTGGTAGTAATCAACTAAGTTTTTCAACCCTAGTTTATGGTGCTCAAAATTTAGTGGTTCCACCAGAATTTCATCACCAAGCAAATTTTGTTTCACCACATTTCCAATACCAAACACAATCTCAAAACCCACAACCTTTCCCTAATCCAAATCTCAGTCAACTTTCAACACCAAATTCCGGTTTTCGTATTGACCAGTTAGACGATGATGAGCCAACAGAAAAAATTGTGAGTACTAGTCAGTATTCAAAATTTGATCGGATTTTGATGATGTTTCAGAAGAAGAAACAGACCTGCGTGTAATGATTTTGATATTGGTCAATACCCGAATTTTGATGATGAAACAGCCGCTGCCGAGGAAGATGTTGTTGATGATAATGAGGAGGAAGTTACGACTGTGAATGAACATGTTGAACATTCATTATGTAATTCATATACCACGGGAGTATAACTGGAATATGCCAGAATTACTTCAGATACCGGAAGAAGAGTTGGTAAAGATAGCAGTTGATTGTTACACAAAAATTATTCGTATCAAGAAAGATGATTGTTTTGATACAAAGGAAGACTTGAAGATAGCTTTGTATACGAAATGTGTGGAAGATGGCTATCAACTAAAAGTTAACAAATCAAGCAAAGATCGTTTCGAAACAAGGTGTATGATTGACAAAAACTGTACGTGGCGTATGATTGCAAAGAGGATAAAAGATTACGAAATGTTTCAGGTTAGGACTTTTATTGATAAACATACATGTTCAAGAACCCAAGTTTTTCCTCACCATAGACAGGCAAACAAAAAGGTGTTGGGTGGTTTTCTGGCTGAGTTAATGTTTTTGAATGACAGGGTATATCGAGGACATGAAATTATGACTGACATGAATGCTCGGTTCAAGATTAGTATCTCATATTCTCAAGCTTGGAGAGCCAAATGTTATGCCTTGGAATTGTTGAGGGGGTCGCCAGAAGCATCGTTTGCCCAACTGCCGGCTTATTGTCATAATTTAAAGCTGAAAAATTATGGGTCGGTAACTCATATCAAAAGAGATAGAGATGGACGCTTTAAGTTGCTGTTTATCGCCATTGGTGCTGCGGTTAGTAAATCAATATAATTTTGTTGACTCATTTTTTTTAGTTACATGCATTTCACATTTAAATGATTATATTTCTTGTGTATATGATTTTGTAGATTCGTTCGTTTATTACTTGCATGCGCCCAGTTATTATAGTTGACGGAGCACATTTAAAAGGTCGATACCTTGGAGTAAACTTATTAGCAGTAGCCATGGATGCTAACAATGGAATACTGCCAATAGCTTACGGGGTTGGCAAATCTGAAACCTCTGATTCATGGACATGGTTTATGGGGCATCTTAGGGATTGCATAGGTCCTATTAGCAATATGACAATCATATCCGATAGGGCAAACTCAATTGACAACGCTGTTAGAAGGTGTTTCCCAGATGCTTTTCATGGACTTTGTGGTATTCATTTGTATAGAAATCTAAAATCAAGGTCTGCTGGTATAAAAAAATCACAAATGGACATACTGGAAGGCTGTAAAAGCTTATCGGGAAGTGAATTTTAATGAGCATATAAATTGTTTAAGACGTGTTTTGCCTCAGTGTGCTCAAACACTAGAAGATGTTGGGTTTGAAATATGGTCAAGAGTACATCAACTTGGAGCAAGATATGGTTTCATGACATCTAATTGTGCAGAATCAATCAACGCTCTAAGTCGTCATTCCCAGAAATTACCCATTACTATGTTAATAGAGTTTTTTCGAGCCTCTATTTAATAGTGGTACTACAAGAAAAGAAACCATGCAGGTATTATTTCTTTAAATTCGTAACTTATCATATATTTTACTAAGTATTATTTATTTAAATTTACAGGAACATTGGAACATCGTGTTACACCATGGACTGAAAAAAAGATAACGAAACGTGTTGTGAAGTCATCGTCATGGAGAGTTGAACCATGTTCAAACACTTTGTTTGAAGTACTGGATAATAACTTAAATGGGATTATCGATCTAAATGCAAAGACGTATAGTTGTATGAAATGGTAAACATCTGGTTATCCGTGTGGCCATGTTATAAAAGTTACTCTTCATCAAACCAAGATGATTCAAGCGCATACGCTATGGATTGCTACACTACAGAAGTATATCGACAAACTTATGCCGAGATTATCTACCCTATTCCACATTCTTCTGAGTGTGACATACCAGATGACTTACAAACAGTTTTGCCGCCAGCCATGGACAGAAGGCTACCTGGCCGACCAAAAAGTCACGATCGTATACCGTCTAAGGGTGAAGAGAAGAAGAGATCGACATGTAGTCGGTGCAAGTAAAGTGGTCATACAAGGTTGACATGTGGATCACCAGTGCCATCACAATCATCTTTTCCTCTACCAAAATATGGATCCTCATCAAAATCCAAAGCTCATATGGTGTCAAGAAAAAGGCAATCAAAATCGCAATCAAAATCAAAATCACAATCACAACCGGCTTCACCTTTTGGGACTATTAACTTAGGTGATTTTTAAATGCAAATGTTGTATTATGTGTATTTTATGTGTAAACTTTTAACATTTTCAGTTAGGCATGTATTAGTAACTTGAGTTTGAACATTGCTATGATCTGTTCAGTTATTATCACTTATTACACATTCATTTGAATATCGCAACGCGAATTTGACTATTATGTGTATTTTATGTGTAAACTTTTAACATTTTCAGTTAGGCATGTATTAATAACTTGAGTTTGAACATTGCTATGATCTGTTCAGTTGTTATCACTTATTACATATTCATTTGAATATTGCAACGCGAATTTGACTATTATGTGTATTTTATGTATAAACTTTTAACATTTTCAGTTAGGCATGTATTAGTAACTTGAGTTTGAACATTGCTATGATTTGTTCAGTTGTTATCACTTATTACACATTCATTTGAATATCGCAACGCGAATTTGACTATTGCAACGCAAAAATCGCAACGCGAATATGACTATCGCAACGCGAATTTGACTATCGCAACGCGAATATGACTATCGCAACGCAAAAATCACAACGCGAATTTGACTATCACAACGCGAATTCGACTATCGCAACGCGAATTCGACTATCGCAACGCGAATTCGACTATCGCAACGTGAATTTGATTATCGCAACGCGAATTGACTTTCGCATTGCGATTTTGACTTTCACATTGTGATTTTGAGTTTAGCGTTGCAAAAGTGTACCTTCAACAGGTCTTTTGCCTTCAATATGATGCAGATTGAAATCAACAAATCAACTTTTACATTTCAATCAATTAAACAAGCGCAAATAAGAATTATTTACACATTAATTAAACAAATCAACTTTTACAAATCAATTAAACAAGCAAAAAATGCTAATAATTCTTATTTTCCTCATCAATTAAACAAATCAGACTTTTAAGAATAAATTAAACAATCAAAAAAAGTGTACCCCAGAAAGTTGTTTATGCACCCATACATCAATTTCACGCAGCTCACTTCAGGATTAACCTGCAGAAACCAAACATTTGCTCAAACAACACTTTCTACACATCTAAAACCAACAAACAACAAATTATTATTGAATTCTAGGTACTTAACAACACTTGCATTTGACTTACAAATTGTTTATGGACACTTTGATAACGCGGATGCAGGTAGGCAACATTTCGCATATATCGCTCTAGCCATAAAATGCTGAAACCACAAGCCTACTGCACCTCTATCTCTATCGATGGGAGGTAGAAACTGTGTAATTCCTGTCGTCAAACGCTCCAAGCACATGCATACGAGAGGACCACAATCCTCTCTGGCTTCCTACGTTTGTTGTGGCGCGGTCTCGTCTCTAATAACTGTAACATTGAACTTCTTTGGCTTCTTGTTTCCAGAATAAGTCCAATAATTAATCGCATCCAAGAATTTAGCCAAATGAGAGCTCCATCCCTTAATAATATCTCTTAAATCAGACAATGATATGTAATTTATCATGCTGTCATATGCTATAGTCTTCAGGGTTGGGAGCTGAAGCTTGACGAGAAACCAATGAGTACGTTCCAAAATAGGGATAAACACCTGTAATCATAATTAATAATTCAAATTGCGCACTTATTTATGAACACCTTTAAAATATTTAAAAAATAAATACTAACCTTATCGACCTCCCACCATGCAGGATAAAGTTTAGCTTGTCCATTAGCCAACACATATGATTCCTGTCGTTGATTCTTCAAGTGAACTACGTGAAAAGACGTCGGCATAATTGTATATCGTATTTTTTTATTTTTCCTCAATTTCCTTACTATTAGAAGACGCCCATGCATCAATATGCTATTTTACAAAAAAGTCATTTATTAGTGAATTACATAAATTTAAAAAAAAATAATCAAAATGAAATATAAGAAGAAATATAAGACTTACCCCCCCATCGAAATAACCTTTGTCTTCAACCCCTAATAACATACCCCACCAAGACCGATCAATAAACAAATGCATATCATCGTTGAGTTTGTATATGTCAGCGTAACACCCCTGGCTCCGCTCATGTAGATAAAAATCAACTGCGGTCTTAGCCCAAAGGGTATTATCCAGAATTGTTTCCGGTGGTTGTCTCCTCTCCACTTCATCTGCCGGAATGGTACTGGCCGGTAACTCATATGAAAGCCAATAGTCATCCATCATGTCCGGCATGTGAGGGGGTTTCTCAATAATTCTACATATTACACCGTATGAATCGGACTCTTGAATGGTGGGAGGGACCTCTTCAACGATGATAGGGGCCTCTTGAATGGTGGGAGGGGACTCTTGAGGGATAATAGGGGCCTCTTGAACGATAGGAGAGGCCTCTTGAACGATGACAGGTGTGTCAAGCTTCTTCTTACGGAGTCTTTGCACTATTGGGGTGAACAGAGACGTAATGGCACGTGCACGCCATCGGATATGTGAACCCCGTCGTGCAAGAAAAACCCGACGTAAAGTATCCACCTTATCGGGCCGCTAAAAATAAATTAATACATAAATCAGTAAATAAACAGACATGATATTAAACAGTGAAAACAAAGACAAATATGTTTCAAACTTGCACAGTATTCACCCAAGTCATTATTCTATCATAGTTCACAAAATGCATCAGATAACATTCCGGAAGTAAGCACTTATATAAACATTTAAATTTAAAAGGACAACATATAGGTTTAGTGCATGTTCAAGGATAACATAAAGAGTAGTAGTTTATTCTTGAAACTTAAATTTGCAACACTGTGAAGTTAGTATTTGTCTTTGTCTTTTGGTTGAAGTAATGCAATCCATTCAAGTTTCAATTTGCAGAAGAAGAATAGTTTCTGAAACTTAAAATAGCAACACGAAACTTAAAAATCGCAACGCGAAAATGACTATCGCAACACGGAAATGACTATCGCAACGCGAATTTGACTATCGCAACGGGATAATCGCAATGCGAAACCAAAATCGCAACGCGAAACTAAATTCGCGTTGCGTTTTTCATTTTCGCATTGCGATTTTCACGTTGCGATTTTTATTTCGCATTGCGATTATCACGTTGCGATAGTCAAATTCGCGTTGCGATAGTCATTTTCGCGTTGCGATTTTTATGTTTCGTGTTGCGATTTTAAGTTTCAGAAACTATTCTTCTTCTGCAAATTGAAACTTGAATGGATTACATTACTTCAACCAAAAGACAAAACAAAGACAAATACTAACTTAACAGGGTTATTTTAGAACTGTTTAGCAGTATTGGCAGCAACCGAATGAATTTACTAAGCAATCTAAGTGAAATGGTTAATCTAAGTGAAATTACGAGTAAATCAAGTTAAATATGAAAAATCTTAAACTTACCTCGTTGCGTAGAGTATGAACCTCATTCTACAACGATGCTACCATCTCACGTAGAGCCGCTACCTTACCACGTAAAGTAGATACCTCGACACGCCATGCACCATTGTCATCGTGTAAAGTACCGACCTCCTCATGCAAGGCATTGACCTCATCACGTAACTCCCCTAACTCATCCCGTGGAGGTGGAGAACAGGGAGATAAATGTCGTGGCATCTTTGTCGGTCGCCTATCATGAGGTGATGGTGAAGAAGAGGCTTGAAGATGTGACGGATTAGGTGATGGCTCTCGTTGTAGAGGTATATAGTGTGGTCGATCAGGTGATGGCTCTGGGTGAGGTGATGGCTCTCGAAGTGGAGGCTGCTCATCATCCGTGCCATCAAAAAAATGCTTACTAGCTTGCCACCAATCAGTGGCAAGCTCAGTCTCCGTGGGTCTCAGCCTCTGTAATGGAGTGTTGGCCTCCTAACAATATAAAAGCTCAAACAAAGTTAAACGTGTACTAGTAATAACTTGTTTATATATGGTAGTATTTGTGTTAACTTACATCATTTATTGTCGTATACCGTAGTAACTCTTCCCAAATCAACAGCCGCCGTTTCCTCTTCCAGGAAATATCTCTAGGAATATCATTTGAAGTTTTTAATGCATATGTCTGCATGTCGGGAAAAGCCTCAAATATCCAAATCTACAAAAATAATATAATACACAAACATTAGTAATTGTTAAATAATTAATTATAATTTTGGATACATTATATAGAAATTCTTACCTTAAAGGCCCAAATAAAGCCTGACAAAGTATATTTGGAACCATCGCCACGCAAACTTTTGCGGTCATCAAAGGAAGACGACAACTTATTCTAGGTAGTTTTCCATAGATACGAACTCCACAGAAACAGGTTCCATGCATTTAGGTCATCTACTAATAATATTAGGTCTTTAGGAATTGGTTGTCTGGCCTCTCTGCCTAAAAAGCCAGCATGCAAAAATACTAAAAGGCATACTCGGACAACATCGACGTCATCCATCCGAGTAAAACCATATTTCTTATTCAATAATCTCGTCAAGTCGTCGACGTGTAAATTCAGCTTCTCCATTGACAGCTCAGGAAAAACCCGGGATAACCATGATGGGCGGGTAATATAACTAGTGTATCGACCTACATCATCATGTCCGAAGCGTAGACCAGTGATTAAGCAAAACTCCTCCCGCCCAAAACACGTATACGCCGGTGGAAAATGAAACCATATCTCTTCATTACCACGTTTTATACTCTCGGGTAGATCGCTAGTCATGGTCTGAAGCCACAAATGGGTCAACATAGCATCTCCACCCGGATGTGTACTTTCAGCCATGGCCCGAAGCAAGTATCCCCAAACAATTTTCTTTGTACAGGTTAAAGCTTCAACGCAATTGTAGTTACTAGGCTTATTTTATTCCTTAAGGTCAATTGAGCCGAAAAAAAGTTCTACAAAAACAATAAACATACCAAGTTAGATTAAAAACTACACTGTGAAGATATACCAAAAACAATAGAGAACAATAATAAACATAAAGAGTAGTAGTAGTTTATTCTTCAAACTTAAATTTGCAACACTGTGAATTTCGTATTTGTCTTTGTTTTTTGGTTGAAGTAATGCAATTCATTCAAGTTTCAATTTGCAGAAGAATAATATTTTCTAAAACTTAAAATCACAGCGCGAAAATGAAAATCGCAACATGAAAATGATTATCGCAACGCGAATTTGACTATCGCAACGAGAAAATCGCAACGCGAAATGAAAATCGCAACACGAAAATGACTATCGCAATGCGAATTTGACTATCGTTGCGATTTTCATTTCGCGTTACGATCCTCGGTTTCAAATAGACATTGTCTAAAATTGAACCTTGAATGAATAGCATTACTTCAACCAAAAGACAAAACAAAGACAAATACTAACTTTACAGGGTTAAAGACTAAACAGTTTATCAGTATTCGCAGCAATCGAATGAATTTAATAAGCAATCTAAGTGAAATGGTTAATCAATTATTGAAATTACCAGTAAACTTATCATCAATTTCAATATGAAAAACCTAATAATAATGCAAAAATTTCAAAATAAAAATAATTAAAAAAACTAACCCTCGGTGGTTGATTTTCCATTTCTGATCGTGAATGATTGTGAGGGTGGCTCTGAGAGATGGAGATTGATTTCGCCGGAGATGGGGACGGATTTTGTAACATCCCAAACTACGGGTTAGTGACCAAATCGTAAATTTTCAGAATTTGGTGATTAAAGTAAAATAGTTGAATAGTTCAATGATTTATTTGGGGATATTTCCTGAAAGTTTATGGTAATTATCCAAATAATTAAAGGGCAAAATAGTCATTTGTCATGAAAGATATTTTTATCCCTTTAATAAGAGATAAAAACGTGTGAAGATGAAAACATTTCATCTTCTTCCTCCTTTCTTCTTCTCCAACCGTGGAAGACTAGGAAAAAGGTGAGTTTCTATTTTTGTTGATTATTTTTTGAATTAAAGGTTGGGTTTTGATCACTAGATGATAATTAAGCTTAGTTTAAGTATGTATATTTGAGTGAAGAATAGAAAAGTAAATGAAACATGAAGAATTTAAGTTATTATAGTGAATTTTCGGGCATGAACAGTGATTTTCTGGGTTTAAACGAAATTTCCAGATTGTGCAGGGGGTACAGATTCCCCCCTGGGGGGTATCGATTCCCCCCTAAATGAAAAAATAGAATTTGGTTCATAAAACCGGTTTAAGTTATTAACATCAAGTTTAAAGTTTAGCCTTCTGATAGTTGTTTTGAAATGTTATATTTATGTAGATATTGAGCCTAAACAAGTTTCGGAATAATCAAAGGATTAGGATTGAATCAAAGCAAGGCTAAGGTGAGTGCAATTTCATTGTACTGATGCTATCGAAAAATATTGGCTTGCGATGAGCCAGTGACGGAGTTACTATGGTAAGAAGTGACTCCTAAAATGTTATATGATTGATATGATTTTTATGAGTGCATTTTAGTTTATAAGATTATAAGAAATTGGACTTGTGATAAGTCTATTTCCAATAGTTATAGTGTATGGAGTATTGATTATAAGGATGTGAATGACATGAAATGTATACTTGATTATATGAACTGATATGTGCTTATATGTGCTATGTGATGTATGTGATGCATGTGAAGCATATGAGAACAAGAGATGGCATGATTTGTATGATATATGAATTCATGAGTAAAGGCATATGTGAATATAATTTGTATGCATATATGTCATGTGAACATAAGAGAATAAAATATGTTATATGATATGAAGTTAGGTGATGAAACATAGATGAAATATATATGATGATATAAGAATAAGACATGAATCAAATGATATATATGTTTATGTGAATCCATGCAAAGTGATACGAGCTATGTGACATATGAATATGAATTCATATGAAAAGTGACATGAAAGGAAACTACGCGATTATATGCATATGTGATATGTGATTACAAGAGAAATGACATGAGTACATGAACATATGAAACATAAGAATAATGCCCATGTTATATGATACGAGAGCTATAGGTATAGTTGGCATACCAAGAGTAGAGGGTCTACGCGGTCCTTCGGGACAAATTCTACGTGGTCCTTCAGGACGTATATGTATTCTTTGGAGCATGTATGAGGAATTTTGAGACACTTACTTGATCCTTGGTATATTGATATGATTCTTAAGGAATTTATATGTGGTCCTTATGGACAATCTTATATGGCACTACGGTACAATTCTATGTGGCACTTCGGTGCATTTTTACGCGGTTCTTCGGGATAATTTCTACATGGCACTTCGGTGCAATTTATACGAGCTGTGGTGACAGCATTTGTGCACAACCTCAGTGTACTCACATACCTTCAGTTCTCACCAGTGTATCATGGGCTAATAAAGAGACACTAACGAATACAATATATAATATGCATATGCTTGTGGTGATATGAAAGGTATTGCATGGATTATAGGTTGCTATGTATGTTTCTTTGTGAAATATATGTGTTCTATGATATGTATAGAAATGTTCAACACATGCTTATATGATCACAAGGAATTAGTAACAATAATATGAGTATTGAAAGGCATGTTAATGATATATGTTTTTATATGATATGATAGTATTTGCATATGTATACCTTTTGTTTATATGAAATGATATATGGTTATAGTTTATGTTTAATATGCCTCACTAAGTCAACGACTTAGCGTGTGATTGTTTCACGAGTAGGTTCCGAGAAGAGGAAGATTGGTAAAAGTTATGCAAGACATGTCAGTTTCTCCTTTCCAAAGATCAGATCAGAAAATAAATGTATAGTATGTATTTTGTAACAATGATAGTGGTTGGCATGTAAATAAAGGTTTAAATTCGATAAGTTTTAATCGGTTTTGTAAAATCATATGATTGAATTTTATAATGTTTTAAATGTATATATATGTAAATGGTAAATGTGTAGAGATGAACGTTTTAAATTTTATGAATTTATACGTATTTTACGAAAGTTACTGTAACAGTACTGTAGCAGGGTATCGGTTCCTTGTAGCAGGGGAATCGGTTTCCCTCTTTGAATCTAGAAAATTTTAAATTTCAGGTACTGTAGTAGGTATTGTTTATTATTGTTCATACGATACTGTTCATACATATTTTACTATTCATAAATATGTTTTTAATTGGAAATTTTATACGAACCATAATTTAATAGAATATTGTGGTATTTTCCTAAAATGAGTTCAAATGTTTTAATATTTTGAAATAAAAAGGATTTGAAAAGTCAATGTGACATCTCAAACTCGTATTCGGGTCGGATACGGGTTGAGGTGTTACATTTAATGGTATCAGAACTACGGTTTAGCCGATTTTAGGCTAAAAACGAAGTCAAAAGTGTCTTAAAAAGTATACATGCAAACACAAAGTGAAAAATTTTCTGATATGATAGTGTAAGGAGTGTAATGTCTTGCAAATAGAATTAAAATGCTATGTTATAATAGATGTATGATCATAAGAGTTTCCAAAGTAAAGCATAAGGCAATAGATTGAAGGTAATAGCATTCACCTGCCCTGGCCAGGCATGGAGAAGAGCGAAAAACCTCAGGGAGTGCCTGTACAAGATTAGAGAATGTTTCATGATGTTGAATGATATTATGATGTGTTTTTAATTTTATACTTCTATATTTCATAGAAGGAATGTATTGAAAAGAGTTGAGAACACCCGAGTTCAAGGGTGAATTTGAGAAATGTTCTATTTTTATAGACATTTGATTAAATGATAGGAAGATAATGTGAGAAAGTTTTCATTTCTCCAAAGTGGAGAAGTTAAATTGAATAGTTTCGTTACTACGTGGGCAAGTTAGATTATGGTGGACAAATGTCACCATAAGAATATTGAAAAAACAATCAAGTGACATGGTTATTATTTGTAGAGGAATTCAAGAATAAGTACATGGATGACCAGTTCATAAGACAAATGAAGCTTGAATATATGAGCTTGAAGCAAGGGAATTATACATGCATGGGTATGAAAGTAAGTTTGATAAGTTAAGTATAATTATTATTGAGTTGATTCTGATTAAGAGGGATACATGTGATTGATTGTTTAAGGCTTGTGCCTTAAATTAAAAGAGTTTTCCTGGTTTTGAAATTGTTCTCATTTCAAGAAATAGTTGATCGTGTTAAAGCTCTAGAGAGAGCTAAGAATAAAAGGATTGGAAAAAAAATCTCAGATGATTAAGAGAATTAGTGCTCCATAGAATTAAGCACCATCAAAGAAAGATAGAGATTCTGGTTTTCAATTTTAAACTAGACATGAATTAGTTGTATTCTCCGTCAGAGAATCAAATCAGATGAGAGTTCGACAGACTCCAGCAGTAGGTTTGATCTTGAAAGATTAAACAAAGAGTTAATTGATGATAAATCAGGGTTAAAGATAACCCTTGTGAATTGGGTTAAGAGATATGTCAGAAGTTATGTAAATCGAAGCAGAAAAAGCATTTTAAATGGATTAGATGAGTATTGAAATCTGGTGATTTTTTAAACAAGTGGAGAAAACATAAGTATAAGAATGATAAAGAATAAGGTTTTGTGCAAGTAAAGTTGACTATCAAAGTCATGAAAATGTGATAAGGAGTGATAGTTAAGGATAAATATATGTGATATAAAAGAGCATGGAGGATGAAGATATGATATGGATTAGTTATGTATAAGACAAAGGTAAAGGAAATGGTTGAATTCGAACCAAATGAATTGTATTATGGACGAATGAGAATGAAGGTTTGATAAGTGATGGAAATAGCGAATGAATTATTTTGATTAGAAAGAATATATATATATATATATATATATATATATATATATATATATATATATATATATATATGGATAGTTTGATGAAGGTTTATATTTCGATTGAAAGAAATAAGTTGAATAATAAAGTAGTGTGATAGAAAATGTATTAAAGATAAATGATTTGTATGTTTGACGGAAATAAAGATTGATCAAAAAGTTAAAAAGGCATAAAGAAGGAAAAGTATAAATGATATTAAAGGAATGTAAAAGCATAAGAGAAAAGGTAATGAAAGAATTAAAGTAATGAAGTAAAGTTTATGATAGCACGAAAGATTTATTGAAGAAGTGATATATAAAAAGGAATAGTAGACATGTAAATAATATTGTGTATAAGCAAGAGTGGGGATATGATGAGGGATTTGCATTATAAATGGAAAAGTTAGCAATGGCTAACAAAATTATGCGATGGAAATGTATTGGAAGTATAAGAGATTGTTAAGTTATGATAACCAAATATGAAGTGGATTCGAATACAATGCATATTTTAATTATGTAATGTGATGTAGTGAAGGAGATAAGGATTTGAATGTTCAAGAGAATATAAAGAGTAATAGAAAAGTTTGAGAATGCGTATGTCGGTGAACAATTTATAAGATAAAGGAAGTTATAACGTTTGATTTTGAAATAGCGGAATAATATTATGTGTGAATAAGAGTCCGAGTTTGAAAAGTTGAATAAGATATCGTTGAGGGAAATTTTGATGGAAAATAATTTATATAATCAAGTTCATAAGGGTTGAACCCTAGACTAAAAAGTTGAGGATTGTGTTCAAAAAATTTAATGTACAACCGAATAATATTAGAGGATCTCCACTATCCTAAAGTGGAAAAGTTAGATGGAATAATGTAGTCGCTATACGGTTGAATTAAAATATGGTAAACAAATGTTATAATGGGAATAATAAAAGATTCATTGATGTGAATATTGTTTCAGGAAAAGTTCAAGAAATAAGTACGTCGGTGATTATTTTATAAGATGAAAGACGTTGAAATGTTGAGAGTGAACAAAGAAATTTCATGGTGCACGGGAATAAAGGTGGATTTGAAAAGTTAAGTAAACTATGGTTGAGATAATTCTGATTAAAAAAAAATATACTAAATAAATATATGATTAATTGATTAGGGATTGTGCCCTAGAATGAACAATTGTTATTAACTAGCTGTAAGAGTAAAGGTGATAAAGTTATAAGATTGGAAGAAAAGATAAAGTGAATTAATCAAGTATGATATGGATCTGAATATGGTTATGTATTTGGATCATATAAATATGATGAAGGCAAATAGAAGATTATTTACAAGTTTTAAAGGGAGCTTTGAAGAAAAAAAAATATAGGTATAAGAAATGGTGAAGAATAAGATTCTATATAAGTAAAGCTGATTATAAAAGTTAAAAAAATGTGGTAAATATCAGTGATTAGAGATGAACATAAGTGATAGGAAAAGAGTATGTAAACATGAATAAAAAGATATGATATGAGTATAAAGAGATTTTGACTTTGAAGGAATAAAGGAATAATGGAATAAAGAAAGGAAATGATGAAGTATAAAGGATCAAATGTGATAAAGGTTATATGAAAGTTTAGATGATAAGTTCGGTATAGAAACACGAGAAACGTGTAAGGTAATGTGAAGGATTGTTTGATTCCGTAAGGTATATGTTTAATTATGTTTGAGGAATATTTAAAGTTAATACTTTTGTTATAAAAAGGTGATTATTACTTGAACAAATACATGAGATTATATGAAAAGATTTTGTGTATTGTAATACAGACAAGAATTTAGGAATGAGTAAAGATTTGGTTTAAGGTGTAAAGTAATTAAAGAATGATGAAGAAAATCAATCGATTCATAATATTGAGTAGTAAGGATTGGATGTTACTGTTTACGTGATGAGTGATATTTTATGAAATTTTCAAAAGATCAAAGGAAAATGCAGAATCAAAGAAGAGAAAAGATAGAAATGGATGAAGTTACTGGTTACTGTTTATATGATGAGCGATAGTAGATGAAAAAAAATTAGTTGAAGAACAAACAGGAATGAAAGATTAAATAAAGAAAACAACATGAGAGAATTAAAAGATATGTTCTTATCAAAGTGTGCAATGAAAATTCGAGGACAAATTTTCTTAAAAGGATGGGAGATTTGTAACATTCCAAACTACGGGTTAGTGATCAAATAGTAAATTTTCAGAATTTGGTGATTAAAGTAAAATAGTTGAATAGTTCAATGATTTATTTGGGGATATTTCCTGAAAGTTTATAGTAATTATCCAAAGAATTAAAGGGCAAAATAGTCATTTGTCATGAAATATATTTTTATCCCTTTAATAAGAGATAAAAACGTGTGAAGATGAAAACATTTCATCTTCTTCCTCCTTTCTTCTTCTCCAACCGTGGAAGACTAGGAAAATGTGAGTTTCTATTTTTGTTGATTATTTGTTGAATTAAAGGTTGGGTTTTGATCACTAGATGATAATTAAGCTTAAGGAAAGCTTAATTTGTTCTAAAACAATAAGATGAAAGGTATAGGAGAGATTAAAGATTTTGAGTTCTTGAATGAAATCTTGGAATAGAATTGATAAGTTGAATTTGACTTGTCATCTATGAGAATAAGAAGTTAGAAGTGTTAGAATTAAGTTTGGATAACATGAAAAATTTGGGATGATTATTGATTTCTATATGGAGAATAGAATTTTGAGGTTTAAGATGAAATAAATGGATATAAATTAGTTTAAGTATGTATATTTGAGTTAAGAATAGAAAAGTGAATGAAACATGAAGAATTTAAGTTATTATAGTGAATTTTCGAGCATGAACAGTGATTTTCTGGGTTTAAACGAAATTTCCAAATTGTGCAGGGGGTACAAATTCCCTCCTGGGGGGTATCGATTCCCCCCTAAATGAAAAAATGGAATTTGGTTCATAAAACCGGTTTAAGTTATTAGCATCAAGTTTAAAGTTTAGCCTTCTGATAGTTGTTTTGAAATGTTATATTTATGTAGATATTGAGCCTAAACAAGTTCTGGAATAATCAAAGGATTAAGATTGAATCAAAGCAAGGCTAAAGTGAGTGCAATTTAATTGTACTGATGCTATCGAAAAATATTGGCTTGCGATGAGCCAGTGACGGAGTTACTATGGTAAGAAGTGACTCCTAAAATGTTATATGATTGATATGATTTTTATGAGTGCATTTTAGTTTATAAGATTATAAGAAATTGGACTTGTGATAAGTCTATTTCCAATAGTTATAGTGTATGGAGTATTGATTATAAGGATATGAATGACATGAAATGTATACTTGATTATATGAACTGATATGTGCTTATATGTGCTATGTGATGTATGTGATGCATGTGAAGCATATGAGAACAAGAGATGGCATGATTTGTATGATATATGAATTCATGAGTAAAGGCATATGTGAATATAATTTGTATGCATATATGTCATGTGAACATAAGAGAATAAAATATGTTATATGATATGAAGTTAGGTGATGAAACATAGATGAAATATATATGATGATATAAGAATAAGACATGAATCAAATTATATATATATATTTATGTGAATCCATGCAAAGTGATACGAGCTATGTGATATATATGAATATGAATTCATATGAAAAGTGACATGAAAGGAAACTACGCGATTATATGCACATGTGATATGTGATTACAAGAGAAATGACATGAGTACATGAACATATGAAACATAAGAATAATGCCCATGTTATATGATACGAGAGCTATAGGTATAGTTGGCATGCCAAGAGTAGAGGGTCTACGCGGTCTTTCAGGACAAATTCTACGTGGTTCTTCGGGACGTATATGTATTCTTTGGAGCATGTATGAGGTCTTTTGAGACACTTACTTGATCCTTTGTATATTTATATGATTCTTAAGGAATTTATATGTGGTCCTTATGGACAATCTTATATGGCACTACGGTGTAATTCTATGTGGCACTTCGGTGCATTTCTACGCGGTCCTTCAGGACAATTTCTATGTGGCACTTCGGTGCAATTTATACGAGCTGTGGTGACAGCATTTGTGCACAACCTCAGTGTACTCACATACCTTCAGTTCTCACCAGTGTACCATGGGCTAATAAAGAGACACTAACAAATACAATATATAAGATGCATATGCTTGTGGTGATATGAAAGGTATTGCATGGATTATAGGATGCTATGTGTGTTTCTTTGTGAAATATATGTGTTCTATGATATGTATAGAAATGTTCAACACATGCTTATATGATCACAAGGAATTAGTAACAATAATATGAGTATTGAAAGGCATGTTAATGATATATGTTTTTATATGATATGATAGTATTTGCATATGTATACCTTTTGTTTATATGAAATGATATAAGGTTATAGTTTATGTTTAATATGCCTCACTAAGTCAACGACTTAGCGTGTGATTGTTTCACGCGTAGGTTCCGAGAAGAGGAAGATTAGTAAAAGTTATGCAAGACATGTCAGTTTCTTCTTTCCAAAGATTAGATCAGAAAATAAATGTATAGTATGTATTTTGTAACAATGATAGTGGTTGGCATGTAAATAAAGGTTTAAATTCGATATGTTTTAATCGGTTTTGTAAAATCATATGATTGAATTTTATAATGTTTTAAATGTATATATATGTAAATGGTAAATGTGTAGAGATGAACGTTTTAAATTTTATGAATTTATACGTATTTTATGAAAGTTACTATAGTAGTACTGTAGCAGGGTATCGGTTCCCTGTAGCAGGGGAATCGGTTTCCCTCTTTGAATCTGGAAAATTTTAAAATTCAGGTACTGTAGTAGGTATTGTTTATTATTGTTCATATGGTACTGTTCATACGTATTTTATTGTTCATAAATATGTTTTTAATTAGAAATTTTATACGAACCACAATTTAATAGAATATTATGGTATTTTCCTAAAATAAGTTCAAATGTTTTAATATTTTGAAATAAAAAGGATTTGAAAAGTCAATGTGACATCTCAGACTCGTATTCGGGTCGGATACGGGTTTGGGTGTTACAGATTTCGTCGGAGATGGGGACAGATTTCGTCGGAGATGGGGATGGATATCACCGTAGAGAGTGAGAATGGAGATGGGATTGAGTTATGATTTAGGGTTTTATGTTAAGAGTTGCGATTACGGGATGCATTAATATTCGTGTTTGGAATTTGAAAATAAAATACGCATTGCGATACTAATGGCGCTTTGAAAATTGCATTGTGATTTTGTATTATCGCAACGCGATAGTCAGAGTCGCGTTGCGATAGTCAGAATCGCGTTGCGATTTACATATTTGCATTGCGATTTACATATTCTCATTACGATTTTCTAAAATCGCAACGCGAATTTGGAAAATCGCAATGCGATAGTCAAAATCGCGTTGCGAATCTGGAAACTGATTTGCGATACTGGAGATCGCGTTGCGATTTTGTTGGTCATTTTGGCAAATCGAAAAAAAGTTGGTCAAAATCGTATATTATAAGGAATTTTCGGTCACTGAGGTTATTTTCTCATTAATTTAAAATGTGAACTTAAGTTAAGATATATTAAATATTAAGAATTTAAGCTTATACTAATATACAACATATATAATATATGTAGTCATGTTTAAACCAAATAACTATTTTATCTTAATGGTTGAGTCATGCTTCTTTAACCTAGGAACCCCAAGTTCGATTCCGTTGGGCATCATTTAAATGCTTAAATTTTTATTTCCTTTAAAGGGTGACACATGTCACCCTTTAATTGGTGATAAAAATATATTAAATTAAAAATAAATTAAAATAAATTTAATCATCCAATCGGATGATGACTCATGTTATTACAATTGGCACTATGACACATGACACCATTTTATTTTAGGGTTAAGTTTATTTTTAATTTATTAAATTATGACCAATTTTATAGAATATATAACTAACATTGATCAAATGTATAATTATACCAAATATTTTAACTACCACATCAACTTCTCTGTTAAATATTAACAATAAGTGGCCTAATTGAATGCATTTAAATAGTTGAGTGACCTGGTTAACAAATTTTCAAAAATTGTGGCCAAAATTAAATGGGCAATAGTTAGATATTCACTAGTATAATTTACCCTTTATTTTAAATAATTTACCTTTAAATTTTTAAATAATTTATGATTATATGTTGAGTACTTTAAATTTTTAAATTTTATAAATTAAATTAATGGTGCTCATCGGTAGTGGTGTTCGTCGAATGTTGTAGAATTTTTCTAAAAATAAACACAAAATAAATCTAAAAGTATTATTAAAAAGTAAAATTTTAGTTTTAATATATTTAAATTAAATATATTATTTATTTAAAATATTTATTTAAAATTTATTTATTAATAAAAATACCAAAAAAATATTTAAAAAAGTAAAATAAGAAGGCCTAAGTTTAAGTTGTGTTGATGGTGAGTAGAGAATGGGGAGAATTGTGGGAGAGACAAAGATATATTTGGAAGGGACACACGTCGGGAGTGGAAAGCGAGTAGGCTAATGACGTAGTCGAAGGTGATATAAGGAAGTTGGTAACCTGGGACTGTCAGAGTGCATCCCAGTATTCAGGATTCGTGGTGTGGAATTAGTGAAAAGAGTGGAAGCACTTCATTATTGACGTATAGATCATCGACACCTTGTATAACGGTATCCCATTATTTTATTTTTCAAAGCTTGCCTTTGATTGGCTTGGCCCCCTACCTTTATCATTCACAAATGGATTAATTTCTTTTGTTATTTTCTAGGGTTTCCTCGCAAATCGGAAGCTCGACGAATATCGTTTAGTATCGTTAACGATGAATATCGTTGAATATTATTAATTTAATTTATAAAAAGTTAAATTTTTTAAAAATTCAACGTATAAATATAAATTAATTAAAATTTTAAAAGTAAATTATTTAAAATAAAATATTAATTACAATATTTTTTTATAATTTTTTAATAATAAAAAAATTATTAAAAAATTATGAAAAATATGTAATTAATATTTTATTTTAAATAATTTACCTTTAAATTTTAACTAATTTTTTTATACTTCAAGTCTTTTATAAATTTTAATTTTTTATAAATTAGTTTAATGATACTAGGCAATATTTGTCGTTAGTGGTGCTTAACGATCCTCATCGAACGTTGTAAAATTTTCCGTTAGATTATACATTTAAATTCATATCAATCATTATGTCAACAAAAAAAGTTCATATCAATCACTGATTTTGTTTTCAGTATTTAAGTTTTAAAATGTATTTGATAATTATATGAGATTTTTCTTTAACACAATTTTTCCAAGAAAATGTGAATAAATTAAAAATAGATAATATCCAAAATGTTGAGTTGGTTTTGGGCTTGATGCATAATTGGTTCCTAAAGTATTTTATTTAATTCATTTTAATCATAATTTTTTGTCTGATTAATCAAGACTAGCTTTAAATCTTTTCACATTAAAAAAAGGAAAAAAACTTGAACAAATCAAATATAAAAGTTCTACTAAGATAAATGTGTCAATTTTTTAAAACATATAAGGAATGAATTGGTTAACGTTTGATAATTTAAGTCTTAATTTGGACCCAAAAAAGTTAAACATGAAAATGAAAAAAAATGTAGTATACTTTAAGAATTATTCAAGAAACAAATTTTGATTTTATTTAAAAAACTTTTTATTTGAAAAAAATTATTTTCTTAAATTGAGATATTTAAATTGTATCCGAAAATATCTAAAATAATATAAATATTATATTAATAAAATGCACACGTATAAAATGAATGTTGAAACATTTAGATTCACTATTATAATTCTATTTGGTACTTAATTTTTACTAATTTATATATATTTTTGGATTGGTCGATATTTTCTAAATCTTCTTTGGCATTGGATACGAATAGCAAATCTCGGGTTAAGATAGCTTTAACATTGACCCAAGTTTGCGTACAAACCAAGTTAAAATTATTGCTAATATGAGTTAACTAAACCATATATTCATTTTTTTAGTTTGAATTGAGATTTTTTTTTTGTATGAAAGTGAAAGAATAGATAGGTATGGACAACAAAAGTAAACCAAGATTAATTAAAAATCCTACATCTCTGCGCAGACTAAGTGGTCTCGATAATAAAAGAATTGTTGTTATTTATTAAGGTCTTGGATTTGAGCATCGAGAATGTCAGAGGTGTAAGCGTTCAATATCAAATAGTGAAGAGAGTTATCTATGAACAAATATTGCCTTGTACTTACCCCATATTAATAAAAAAATCTTACATCTCTCTATTTTTTTAGATAATTGCACCAAATGTTCTATGATTTCTAAATTAGTGTTTAAATTTATATATCTTTATATCATACTTTAAATTATGACATCTTTTTAAATTGGTTCATAAATTTTAAAATATTTTATATTAGTCCTCAAACTATCAATACCATTCTATTTTGATCCTTTTATTAATATGGTGTTAACTCTATTGATTAAAAAAATATTTATTTATTAAGGTATTGGAAATTGATTTCGTAACATTAAAATAAAATGATGACCTTTACAAATAAATTAACTTGGTTTTAAAAGGCCACTAGTTCAGTTTTCACAGGACATTAAAAAATATTTTAATTTTTGAGAATGTCATTAGTGCAATCCACAATTTTTTCAAAAACTTGTATAGTTAATGTCATGTTAATCGAATAATCAAAATACAATGATATTGACAATCTAAGGATTGATATAAAATGTTTTAAAGTTTATGGTTCAATTTAGAATATAGTCATAGCCTATGAATTAATATAGATTGTTTGAAAATATAAAGACTAATTTAAAATGCAAGTCATAGTTCGAGGGTATCTTGTGTTATCTCTTTTCCTTTGTTTTTAAGTTAGATATAGGCTAAATATTAAAAGAGGAAAGATGTTGAAGGTAGGAAATTTTTCAGTTTTAATCATAATTGAATAAAAAAATTATATATTTTTTGTCAAGCTGTCATAATGTATAAGATAATTTTTTTTTAATCTTCAACTTTGATCGCATCGAAATAATTCAACAACCTGTATCTACTAATAAACGAATTTTTAGATTTTAATTTAATTAATTATTAGTTTTTATATTTTTTTTGCCTTTGGAAGCACATATAGTTTATGAATGCCCACAACGTGAAGTTGTAGCCTTTGTGATTCCAAAGAACATTCATTCATAGTCAATTGAGTTGACAGCCAAGAGTGGAGATTAATATTAAAGAGATGGAAATGTACGAATAATATCTAAAAAGAAGCTAACGTACACAAAGAAACATGATAAGTAATGGAGGTGAACGCAGGTGTGCAAGTTGGTGATGTGTGTGCATGGAAAGTCCATAATGTTAGCAAAGTTAATTCATTTTCGAGTACAATAAGGTTTCCAAAAAAGGAAAAAATTAAGGCATGGGTAAGCCAAAATATCTTGCAAGAAAATGCTCAAGTGTTGATTTGCTTGTAATTGGAACTTGAAACTTGGAACTTGCAACCATCAATCTCCTCCATCCCATTTCGACATTTCCAAAGATACCCCACTTAGGTGTAGCATGAATCTGTTGGTAATGCTTAATTTGTAACAGTTTTTTAAAGGTTTTTAATTCTATGATTAATAGAATTAAATTGTGATTTGGAAGTGACTATTTTGCCCTCACTATTTAGCCTATAAATAGAGGGCAATTTCATTCACTTTGAGATATCCCAAGCAAACATTTGCTTTGAAACACTCCTAGCTTTTGAGTGTTGTTTGAGTTGAGAGAAG
The DNA here is from genome assembly GCF_006381635.1 of Hibiscus syriacus. NCBI lineage: Eukaryota > Viridiplantae > Streptophyta > Magnoliopsida > Malvales > Malvaceae > Hibiscus > Hibiscus syriacus. The sequence goes on from NW_024063193.1 coordinate 1,883,616, forward strand.
AGCAATACCACCAGAAGTCCACTCCGGTTTCGGGTGTACGGAATTTGGAGCGACCGTGTTAACCTCGGGGGACGGTCCGCCTACTGCAGCGATTACACACATCGGGGCGAATTCGTTTCTAAGGCAGTGGTTAATACCACGACACGGTTAATCGGTTCTTTATTTATATATTTCAATATATATCTTTCTTGTCAGTGCTAATGCCTCGTTTTGCAGCAGTCTATTTTACCAACAATTTAGAAACGAATTCCTACTGCTGTTGAAAGAATACTTGTCATGATTGATCATCGTTACAAGGATCTTTAATCCGAATTCAGGTTTGATCTATCTTGTTTATGGAAGCAAAAATGTTTTTATATGTTTTACATGCCTACAAAATTGCTAAAGAAATATGTCGAGTTTAATCTTTAGTGCGAAGGCTATAAAACAGTGAGTAATTCTTTGCAATTTAAAAAAAAATGCATGATATGCGTTAAAACCAAATGTTATGAGTTTTTTATATATTGAATAAAAGGCCAAATAGTTAGTCGGTTATTGCTTTTAAACGTCAACAATTAGCCCGAGTTTAGGTGGCGTTGGGGCTTTGGTAAGTTTTTTTTTTTTGGTGAAATATTTAATATCATTATTAGTATGATTAAAACTTCTGTTTTAATGACTTTTAAAATTTTAAAGCCGTTGAAAATCTCTAAATGTTATTAATTGTCTTAACGTTTGAAATGATATTACTTATGGATTATAAATGGTATTGACGTTGAGATGAATTAATATTCAACGGATTTATAATCATAATTAAGACAGTTTTTAATGCTAATTATGGTATTAAAGTTTAACGATATTTATAATAAAATAGTGAGAATTGTTGTTTATACTTTGGCAATTGAATTACATTCAAGTATGCACTTATGAAAGAATTGCAGGTGAGAATTGCAATTTCTGTTGCAAGTATGTTACATTTCCATGTTTTAGTGCAATGTGTTAATACAGTATGATATATCCAATTGCAAGGTACATTATAAATATTTTATGATAGAACCAATTTATTTATAGCTTTTAATGAATTTCATAATGGCCATGAAAACATTGGTTTTAATATGGTTTATTGAATTGAAGAACAATTTTAATGGTTAGATTAGTGAAAGATTAATAACCATTTATAATTGTTAAAGGCCAAATGGTTATGGAAAATATTTATTAAAAGCTCATAAATATTTTGGGTTATGTTATTCAAAACATTGGAACGGTCGAATGACAAAAGTTTTAATTTGCATGTATGCTAGTTGATATGTGGAGAAAAGTAACTATTTATTTTCATGTGGGGGTAAGATTATTCAGTTTCTGAATATTAAGGTGAAAATAAATATCAACTATTTTATCATACTAATAATTTCTTTTGAGAAATTTATAAAGACAACATGATGATTACAATTTTGGAGAATCATGAAGATGATGATGCAAAGAATGAAGTTGCATGCATGGTGAGAATGAACAAGTCTAATTGCAATTTTGATTCTACCTACGAGGTCAGTTTATTTAGACTTGTTTCCTATTAATTCATGCCTTTTAAATACATGAATTAGATTGTGTGAGCCTTTAAGCTAGTCTTTAAAACTTTGTGGATACTATGAAATGAGATAAAACCACTAGTAAAGACTAAGGTAGTACTACTAAGGCTAAGGCAGTAGTTTGAGCCCAAAATTTATATGCTTAATAAGATACTATTGTGAGTAAAAGTATCAAGCATAATTCTTTAAAGAGATCTTATTTAAAGAAAGAGAAAATTCACAAATGATTTATTGGAAAGAAGTGTGATGAGTATGAAAGTGCATGTCTAGGATTGGTTCTATGAAGACTTGGTACTTAAGCGTGCCTAGTGCACCACCTCTCTTTCATAGAAACCTACCTGGTGCATTGTTCATTACTATGCTCACTATTCCAAAACTATGACAAGATAAAAACTCTTACAAACTTAGTGCAGAAGTTAAAAGAGTAGAGATTAATTTGGTTGAGCGGAATACCAAATTTAGTCATAGTAAATAAAATATATGATGATCTCTTTAAGGCTAATATGTTGAATATCATGAATGAGTATATGATATAATCTATTGCTACTAAAAGTGTGTTGTAGCTATTAAATCTCGTTAAGTGATTTTCCTAAGTAGAGGAAAGAAAAGAGATTATCTATTTCAGTTGTGCTAAAATCTCTTGTTTTAAACTTGAGATCATTTTTTCCTGATGTTAGGAAAAAATCGAAATTCATTTTGAATGAGGAAAAGTCATAAAGAATTTCATATTGGTTTATGCATTTTAATCTTAATGATTTGTAACTTCTCAAAACTTTGAGAATATAATTATGTGTAAATAAAACTTGAGTTTGTTAAAATATAGTTTTATGGCTAAAACTCATAACAAACTTTACTCTAGTATGATTGAGTATTTGTTTACACGTTTTATAAGATACTTAGGATATCCTAAAATGTTAGAAATGTGGGGGTGTCTTAAAATGTAGATTAAATGCATAAACTGAAATAGAAAATATTCTATCAACTTCTTCTAGTATTCCTGCTAGGCCTTCTCAAGAAATTGATTTCGAGACTAGAAGAAGTAAAAGGCTATTTGGACCAAATTTTATCACTTCCTTTATTTCTGAGATAAATGATTTAGACTCTCTTTCTGATCATATAGCTTAAATATTATATAAGGATCCTAAAAAAGGCTATAAGATCTATCGATACTAGTTCTAGAAAAGCGCTATTAATGATGAACTAGAATCGATAATGTCTAATCATACTTGGGAATTAGTTGACTTGCCTAGAGGATTTAAATCAATCTGTAGCAAATGAATCTTCCGGAAGAAAATGAGACCAGATGATTTGATCCAGTGGTACAAGGCAAGGCTAGTTGTCAAAGGGTTTACTCAAAAGTTTGTTTTAAACTACTTTGATTCTTACTCTCCCATTATGAACATCTCAACGATCCGTGCATTATTTGCACTAGCCTCCATTCATAAGTTGCAAGTACATCAAATGGATGTTAAGACTGCATTTTTGAATGGAGATCTAGATGAGGAGATCTATATGAGAACAATGGTACAAGAAATTTCATAAAACTATACTTAGTTTTGGTTTTGTTGTGAATGGTTCGGATGCTTGCGTGTATTCGATGATGTTTGATACTGATTGCGTCATCATAAGTTTTGTATGTTGATGACATGTTGATTTTCAGTTCTAACATTGAGTCCATTAACAAAACAAACGGTTTCTTGTCCACTAAATTTGAGATGATGGATCTGGGAGAAGTTGATGTAATCTTAGGAGTCAAACTTACTGGAAAGGGATTTTCTTTATGTCAAGCACACTATCTTGAGAAAGTGTTAAAGAAATTTGACTGTTTTGACGTCGTCCCTGTTCGAACTCTTGTGACACTAGCATATATCTCTTTAAGAATAAAGGAAGTAGCGTTTCCCAAACATAATATGCTAAATTAATCAGAATTTTAATGTTCTTAAAGAACTATACTCGGCCTGATATTGCTTATGCTGTGAGTAGACTAAGTAGATATACTCATAATCCGAGTGGTGAGCACTGGATTGCTCTTAAACGCTTACTGAAGTATCTTAAAGGTACTTTGGATTGGAAACTTGAATTTGTTGGCTTTCCTGCGGTACTAGAAGGATATTGTGATGCCAACTGGGTTTCTGATAATGATGAGGTAAGCTCTACGAGCGGGTATGTTTTTACTTTGGGTGGAGCAGCAATCTCATGGAAATCATCAAAGCAGACTTGTATTGCTCGTTCTACCATAGAGACAGAGTTTATAGCTCTTGACCTAGCTGGGCAAGAAGCCGAGTGGCTCAGAAGATTGTTAGCAGATATTCCGTTGTGGGGAAGACCGACTCCTTCAATTTCATTGTTGTGTGATTCACAAGCTGCGATATGTGTGGCTAAGAACCAAGCTTACAATGGTAAGAAAAGACATATTCGCATAAGACATGAATCAGTTAGACACTTGATAAAGAATGGAGTGCTCTCTTTAGAGTATGTGAAGTCGGAAAGGAACCTAGCAGATTCACTTACCAAAGGGTTAAGTCGGAAGCTGGTCCTAGATTCATCGAGGGGGATGGGTCTAAAGCCCATTGGTTGAGGAATTCATGGTGGATACCCAACTTAGTTATCTAAGTTCCATGTGGTCAAACGAAACCATGGAAAGACTCATAGTGCACATTCCTACTACCTATCCCTATGATGAATAATGTGCATGCCCAGGATGAGCTTAATTGCTCTTAATAAATTCATAGCCCAGGCTTTGGGTGGTCTTAGTGAGAAAGACTTGATGAATTTACCGATTTTGGTTGAATATCTATTCTTAATAAGTTCATAACCCAGAGTTGAGTGGGTAGTTCTAATCGCGAAGGACTAGATGAACTTACCGCTTGAGAGGATGAGTTTTATTAAACTCTTAATGAATTCAAACCCAAGAGGTTCCTAGTGAGAAGGACATATTGAATGGGAGTTCCTAGTGAGAATGACATATTGAATTCACCGAATTATGAGGCTGAATATTTATTCTTAATGACTTCTTATCCCAGAGTTTGGGTGGTTCATTAATAATGAACTTGAAGAAAGTCACCATACCCTTTGTGAGGTTGAGCTATTATAAAAGCTCTTAATTATTTCATAGCTCAGTTTGAGTGGTTTATGTTGATATAAATTTGATGAAATAACCTACGTAAGTGAGAAGGATTAGCCACCTTCTATGAAAAACGTTGGGCCGTTTTTCTAGTACACTTATTAGAATCCTGAGGAAAGAGGGCTAAACATATATACGCTTTTGTATATATTCTTTGTAGACACATCGAGAACTTTGGTGGATGAAGGGGTTAGTTGTGTGTTATGAGTTTACCCCAATCTTAGAAAGTTCCAGACTAGTTTCACTTATCTAAGAGAAGGATTGCTCATCATCACTATGTACTAGTTCCAGATACGTTCACTAGTGCTTAAGCAACTAATCTCGCTATTGCTCTTCTCATGTTTTTACTTCATTGCTCTCATCTTTACGAAAGAATTCTTTCGCATTAGTGGGGGAATGTTGGTAATGCTTAATTTGTAACAGTTTTTTAAAGGTTTTTAATTCTATGATTAATAGAATTAAATTGTGATTTGGAAGTGACTATTTTGCCCTCACTATTTAGCCTATAAATAGAGGGCAATTTCATTCACTTTGAGATATCCCAAGCAAACATTTGCTTTGAAACACTCCTAGCTTTTGAGTGTTGTTTGAGTTGAGAGAAGAGCAATACCACCAGAAGTCCACTCCGGTTTCGGGTGTACGGAATTTGGAGCGACCGTGTTAACCTCGGGGGACGGTCCGCCTACTGCAGCGATTACACACATCGGGGCGAATTCGTTTCTAAGGCAGTGGTTAATACCACGACACGGTTAATCGGTTCTTTATTTATATATTTCAATATATATCTTTCTTGTCAGTGCTAATGCCTCGTTTTGCAGCAGTCTATTTTACCAACAGAATCAAGTAGACTCCGTGATAAAAAAATTGTTATTTTTCCTTAAGTATTCGGGTTCGAGTACCATCAATGTCAGGAGTGTGAGTGTTCAATATCAAAATATTGAGAGTTACCTTTGAATATATACTGTATTTTACTTATCCCAGATTTATCAAAAAATAAAAACACTTAAACGTAGAAAATCCGTTTGATTTTTACATCGAATATAAAAACACCTTTTCAATCCTTTAACCCTAAACCCATAATCAATATTCGTCTTGAATCTCATTGTTACCGGATTTTAGTCCTTGATCTGTATATAGGTTGTCTCCGTATTTTATTTTAGCTTAAATCTCATTGTTACTTAAAGTATTCATATTTATTCTATTTTAGTTTCAAATACAATATGATTGTTAGTTCAATTATACCATACAATGATTAATTATATTTATAACCTATTTATATTTATGATTATTATATATGTATATACTTGTAACTTAAAAATTAATTCTAAACTATAATTAGTAACTAAGATGTTGGGGATTAGATTCAAATAAATGTGGTCCAAGTCACTTAATATAGGATTAAGTGCAAATGCTTGTTAAGAAAGCTTGCGATTGGTCAGATCCATGTGATAATATCAAACTGAGATTCGATGTTTCCTCGTATAAACCAACCCTATGTACTTAAGTTTTAAACTTTAATCGCACTCTTAACAGCTAATTATATTATTAAGGAACATTAATAGTAAGCTTTTTGATGCCTTGAAATACGGAGATTGGCCAAGTGTCAATCATCAACAAAGCATAGATTAATATATTTTTTTACCAAAGTACAACAAAAAGAAGAAAAAAAAAGTGGCAGCATGCCTCACCACTCTAATAATAATATGGATTATTTTTTCACGCTCTATCATTATTGTTAATCACATTAACGATGAAAACTATTAATTCAACTTATAAAAAATTATAATTTTAAAGTACTCAACTTATTATTATAAATTAATTAAAAATTTAAAGGTAAATTAGTTAAAATAAAATATTTATTATATTATTTTTCATAATCTTTTTGGGTAAATTATATCAATAATAACCTAACTATTGTCCCTTTTCATTCTGACCACCATTTTTAAAATTTTGTCAGTAAGGTCATTAAACTATATAAATGCATTCAATCAAGCCATTTGCTGTTAACAATTAACGGAAGTGCTGACATGGCGATTAATAAAATTTGTACAATTACACATTTAATCCTTATTACTTACACAATCTATCAAAATTGGTCATAATTTTAAATTAATTCAATATATTTTATCCTCCAATCATATAACTTCAATATCTTTTATATTGTAATATTAACAAATGATACACAAATAATTATAATTTGATGATTTTATCATGTCAATTGCCAATTGTCTAATGACTAAATAGATTAATTGTTAGAAATTCATCAATGATAAAACAAATAATATTTTACTTACTTTTTTAAAGAAAATTTTAAAATATATCATAATAAGCATCAAAATTGTAACTCAATCTATATGAGACGTATAGATATAGATATAAAATATATTAAATAAAAAAATCAAAATAGTAGAAAATATTACAAGTATTGTTACTCGAAAAAAATACCACGTGAAACTTGGTTTATTGTATACATATCGATATCAACAACTACAAAATCATCTCAAACATGTTTCGTTGTTGATCCACCGATTTTCTTTTTTTTTTATTTCCCTTATTTATTTTAAATAATCAAATTAAAATTAAAAAAATGTGAAGTTATATGATTGGAGGATACTTCTTTGTGTATCATTTGTTAATATTTCAATATAAAAGATTTGAAGTTATATGACTAGGGGATAAAATATATTGAATTAATTTCAAAATATGACTAATTTGATAGATTGTGTAAGTAATAATGACTAAATGTGTAATTATACAAATTTTATTAACTGCCACATCAACATTTCCGTTAATTGTTAACGACAAGCGACTTGATTGAATGCATTTAAATAGTTTAGTGTCTTGAGTGATAAAATTTTAAAAATGGTGGTCAAAACGAAAAAGGGCAATAGTTAGGTAATCACGGTTATAGTTTACCCAAAAATGAAAAAGAAAAATAATATAATAAATAGTTGTATTTTAACCAATTTACTTTTAAATTTTTAACTAAATTATAATTATACGCTGAATCCTTAGAATTTTAAATTTGTTTAAATTAAATTAATGGTGCTCAACAATACTCGTTGAGCGTTGTAGGTTTTTCCTAATAATATTAGGATAAAATACACAAACGGTTATTAATCTATGTTGAAATGATTCTCTTAACTATTATACTTTTAAAAATTATAAAATAATTAAAATTTAAATTATTATTAACTTTTATAAAAAAATATTTTATAATTGCAGTGGCCATTTTATAACTTTCAAAACTTTAATATAATTTTTTATATAATTTAATGATCATTTATATATTTTGTCTCTAATATTTAATATTTTACAATTAAGTTTGTAATCTCAATATTGCAAAAGTTTGTAATAGATATATAAGTTTTATTTCGGGGTTTACCACTTCTTTCCTAATTTTAATACAACACTTTCATCGATCGTTAATATTTTTTTATTGATTAAATTCTTTAAAAAAAACTCGAATCATTGTAGTTTTTAAGAATATATCTTAATTTTTTTTATTGTTGTTAGATATCTGAACTTGAATTACGTTTGGTCAAGTTTGAAAAATTCGTGGTATGAGCTGTATGGTGAAGAACAAAAATTAAGAGAAAAATAGAGATATAAGTTTGCGGAAATTGTCTTGTGGATTTAGAGTTTTCTATGATTAATTTTATAATATTTTTGTCAATTTTTTTTCTTATATATAAGTTTTTCCCATTGAAAATTTCTCTTATAAATATGTGTGTTGGTTTAACGATTGGTTATTTGTTATTATCTTATTTAGTTATAAGAATTACAATTGGATTTGTCATTTACATTAAATAGGCTGTTATTTCAAATGAAATGTTTAATTATCGGAGTGCCTTTAGGTGTAATTTGGAAAGTGACAAAGGAAGGAAGGCTTTGATTAATTAAGCCATTGACAGACTTATATATACAATATTTGCGTTGGTTAGGTGAATGTGCAATAGCTTAAGGATTACTTATTTTAATGTTAAGAAATTTTCAGAATCTGATTAATCTAATCACATCTGCAAGCTGTAAAGGGCAAAAATGATAATTGTATTGTTTGCTATCTTTGTCGTTCCGGTTGATAGCCAAACTATTTGACATCATTTTAAAGGTTATATTCCCTCTGAAGTTTACGCACTCGTTCTATTTACTTTACAAATAAATAATTCTCAATCCACTGTTAATAGAAAAATTTAGTTGTTAATAGGAACATTCCCCAGTTGTTGGATCCAACCAGTCCATGCCATTTTGCAGTTGAAATTTAGTTATTCACCTGCATTAAATAAGGTTACCGTGTTCAACTCTATACCCAATGTTTCATAATGTGTGATCTTCCGCCTCAGCCTGCAACTTGGGTTTATCACTAATTTTAAGCACAAGCACTCATGCACTAAGGGTGCGTTTGGTTCACGGAATATAAGATTACCAGTGGGAATGTAAGATTACCAAGGAATAGCATTACTGGGAATGTTGTATTTTGTGTTTGGTTGGCTTAGCATGAATGTAAGATTACCGTGTTTGGTTAAAGGAATAAAAGATTATTGGAATGTATATTTGACCAAATTGTCCTAATTATATATTTGTGTAATATTACAAGTTGGAAAATATTTATATATTTTATTTAAAAAAAATTAAATTCATAATATTTATATATTTTTTATAAAATTAAAAATAAAAAAAAGTTTAATGAAAGGGTAAAATTTTATTTAAACCCTTGAACTTTATATAAAATTTTAATTATAGATTTTTTTTTGTAAATCTAAAATAATTTAAGGATAAATTTGTAATTTAACATTTGTAAAATTTTTATTATTCGATGACAGAATAAATATATTTTTGAAAAAAAATAAAAATTTAAGGGCATTTTAGTCTAAAACGCCGGTAATCCAACAATACCTAAGGAAAGGGAGGTAATGACATTCCCGGTAATATACCCCAAAAAATCCACTATTGATAATCTTACATTACCGGGAATAGGATTCCCGGGCTAACCAAACGGGGGAATGTGAATTCCATTCCCATGAGAATCCCACATTCCCCAATCCAAACACCCCCTAAAGTTCGTATAAGATGTATAATTAGAGATAGTAGGAAGAGCTTCCGACTAATCAGAGCCAAAAACAAAATAAAATTGATATTTTTTTAATAATATATTCTAAAATTATTAATAATGTATACATTTTTTTATCGAATTAAATTTAGGGTCTGTTTGTTTAGCTGTAATTGGTTTTCCAGAAAATGAATTACTGGAATTTGAATTACTAGAATTTGAATTACTGGAAAATGAATTACTGGAATTTGAATTCTGGAAAATGAATTACATTTCTGTAAAATGAATTACATTTCTGGAAAATGAATTACATTTCTGGAAAACATCTGGAAAACGTTTTTATGATGTTTGGAAGATGTTATTTAAATATTTTTTCGGTATATTTTAGTGAAATAAAATTTTATAAATTATATTTAATTATTTATTAAAGTAATAGTACTATATTATATTTTAAAAATATTAATTAGTATATTTTAATATCTTTACTAAAATATTATTGAAATATATAAATAATATTATTCATTATTAAATATATAAAAAAAATTTATTATATATTATTAAAATAAAAATATAATATCTTATATTATTATAATATAATTGATTATTTTATATAATATTAAAAATATAATATTATATTATTATAAATATTAATAAATATATTTTAAATATTTTAATAATTAATATTTTGATGAAAATGATATTAAAATATTTTATTAATATTAAATTCATAAAATAAAATTATTTTGAGTATTTTTGCTTTGAAGTGAAAAGTTCGGAAAATGACTTACGAAAAATGAATCCGTAAGTCATTTTTATAGAAAATACAAAGGAAATTCTGTTACTAGGAAAATGAATTACATTTCGGAAAACGAATTACGTGAAACAAACACGGGAAAACGTTTTCCGGAAAACGAATTACGTGAAACAAATACGGGAAAACATTTTCCGGAAAACGAATTACGTGAAACAAACACTGAAATTTGGGGAAAACCAATTCCGTAATTCGAATTACGGGAAACAAACATACCCTTAAAACTTTTAGAAAAAAATGAAGACTCTATTTTATGGATTTAGATCTTAAAAATATACATCGATCACACTATCATGGATAATATAATATTATTCACTGAGAGCGGAAGTAAACAACCCGGAAGGCCGTGTTTGTTTGAAGTACATTTTAACACGTTTAAACCACACTGCTATTCCAAATAAGACAAACACGTACCTATCTGCAAAACATTTCTACCGTGAGAAAAAGTAAGAGCACATTAATCCCTCTCGGCCTCTCCCCCCAAAAAGATAAAAATTTACTTAATTCAGTGTACGTCCAGCACCAGCACCGTCGTTTCGAACCCGATCACAACTTTTCGGTAAGTCTCCGCAACTTTTATCCAACTTTCTTTAACCGTCTTTCTAATATTGAAATTTCCGTTTGGTTCCCGAGAGATTGAGAAGTAATTTGACATGCCGAGTCTAATTTAGTGGAGAACTCGTCACGAAAGGTTAATCACTAGATTTGATTTGGGTTTTATTCAATTAAATTTATAAACAGAGGTAATTTAGAATTCTAGTTCAAGCACATGGGTATCTTGGCATTTTGATTGTTTGAGGTTCCAATTTCAATGTTCTTTTGAATGAGCCATAGTTGAAGCTTAATTTATGATAAAAATTGATCGTGAGGCGTGATCTATATTAATAATGTCATGAATTTAAATCATTTTGGATGATACATAAAATTTTTGTGATGTCTATGTTTCATTCGTTGAGAATAATGTGTTTCTATATAATTATGAAGCTTTTTTCTTAACGTAGTTTCAGTTTTCCAGCAGGGGAGTGTAGGCATTTTAATCCACTTTGTTTCAATGGAGAGTGAAGTTCTAGAGGAGGAGGATCAAGCATATAGTTACTAATGGGAGGCAATGAGTGGATCTTAAAAGTGTAGTACATATTATTTTTACTCTAGGTAATACATTTCATCTGTTATGGACATAGAATGTAGCTCAGAGTTGACTGAAGAGCTGCAGATGCTTCCTCCTCCACCTGGGACCTTTATAGATCGTGAAGAACTTATCCAACATGTTGGTGAATTTGCTGTGTCACAAGGGTATGTGGTTACTATTAAACAATCTAAGAGGGACAAAGTGGTAGTCCTTGGCTGTGACAGAGGAGGTGTCTATCGTAACAGGCGGAAACCTGTTGATGAGTCCGCAGCTGAACGTATTCGCAGAAGAAAAACTGGTTCTCGACTTACAAACTGTCCTTTTGAAGTTGTGGGTAAAAAGGATGATGGTTTGTGGGTACTTACTGTTAAAAATGGTACACACAACCATGAACCCTTGAAGGACATTGCAGAACACCCATCTGCACGCCGTTTTTCAGAGAAGGAAGTCTTGTTAATAAAAGAAATGACAGAAGCTGGGTTAAAACCTCGGCAAATTTTAAGGAGACTGAGACAAAGCAACCCTGACCTTTTATCAACACCAAAGCATGTTTATAATGTCAAAGCGAAGCTTCGGCAAGGGAATATGTCAGGTATATCGTTTTTCACATCATGAAAACTGAAAAGCACTACCTGATTCGTTTTTCTTGCTTCTAGTTCTTCAGTTTCTTTGCAGTATTTTGTTATTTTAAGTGAAGGTATGTTTGCCTTGTAGTGAGAAACTACAAGTCTTTGAAACCTCAGAAGTCTGCTGTAAGAAACAACTATCTATCAGTTATGGAGCCATCTTGGAGGCAACATAACCCTCCGGTAAGCTTTAGTTGTTTTTCAACAATGCTTAGGTCCCAATGTTCAAGCCTACCTACATGGAATGAGCTAGAGTTTTATTGCTTAAATGAATTATTATCCTCTGTTTTCGCTCTTCCTCTCTTTTTCTCCCTCTCTCCTTGTTGGATTATTCCCTGAAATTACATGGGTATTAAACTGTCTTGGTGCTGCATGTCAGAGGGTTCCCAATCTCATTGGGGGAAGATTTGTTGATTCACAGTCATTTACTTCAATTGATGTTGTAAACCCTGTAAGTACCCTTAAAAAGTTTCTGTTTTAGTTACTCGTGACTATCAAGTTATAAATAGAAAATTGAAATACCTTTTTGTAACCATTTAATTTTTATTTCTTCACAGGCAACACAGGAAGTGGTTTCTCAAGTTCCTCTGACTACAAATGAGGAGTTCAGAGCAGCAGTTTTTGCAGCAAAACGGGCTTTCCCATCATGGCGAAACACTGCTAGTACTGTCCGACAGCGTATAATGTTCAAGTTTCAAGAGCTCATTAAGAGAGACATTGTAAATCTCTAGAATTGCATTTGTTCTGTTCTTGATTAGCATATATAATTTTATTGATGGGAATAGTCATTATGGGCCTAGGATAAGCTTGCTATGAACATTACCAATGAACACGGGAAGGTATTGAAGGATGCTTATGATGATGTCTTGTGTGGTTTAGGTCAGTATCTCTTTATGACTTTACTGTAATAATTTTCTTCCTCAGCCTCTCATCAATAATTGTTTGGAATAAACTTTTTTGTAATTATTTACTCCATGTCTTTCATTTTCCTTGGTAGAGGTGGTTGAACATGCTTGTGGATTGGCGAATTTGCAAATTGGGGAATTTGTTTCCAATGTATCTGATGGAGTTGATTCTTATAGCATTAGAGAGCCTCTTGGTGTTTGTGCTGGTATTTGTCCATTCGACTTTCCAGCTATGATCCCCTTATGGGTAAGCTTAGTTTGTTTTTAGCTCAAACTAATAGCATGGTTGTCGAATATCAGTTTTATTACTTAGTATGATGATAATTAGTATGAATACTTGTATTATGTATAAACTTGTGTTAAAATAATGAAACCGATGTCAGAGTTTGATGTAACTTCATAATGCAAGGGGCTCTTTTGTTTTGATGTTTAGTTTTGTTAATCTGTTACAAGAATGATAGGGCACTGGCCTCCCAGGTTTCACATTCTGATCAAGGAAAACTGTTAGAAACTTTTCTATTTAGTTGTTTTAGTTGATCCTCATTCATTTTCCCCTTGTTTTTTCGTTACCTGCAGATGTTATCTATTGCGGTTACTTGTGGTAATACTTTTATATTAAAGCCATCAGAGAAGGATCCAGGTAATTTTTTTCTGTCATTTGCCAACATTAAATTATAGTAACTTTATCTTCATTCTTTATAATGTTAAAAACCTTATTAGAGATCATGTGAAACTTGCTTTTCAACTAAGGAATTTAACATGTACTTTTATGGATAGGCCTAGCATGTACTTTATCTTCCTTTGGTGGGAGGAAGCTTTACTTGGTGTAATAATAGAGAAGTTTCTACATGGGTCAGACTTGATAGGTTCTTAATTTCTGGGAATTTTATGACCTGTTTTCCGAATGTAGTGCAAAGACTATTACCTAGGTCCCTATCAGATCACAATCTAGTTTCACTGGAGGAAACGTATGTAGATTAGGGTCCTAAACCTTTCAGATTCTTTAATTATCTCTTGGAGGAACAAGGTTTTGAGGACTTGGTTAAATCTTCCATGGATGACTTGAGGGAGAGGAATAATAGAAGGGGTATCTTCAGTATTTTACAAGGAACTAAAAAATCTATCAGAAACTGGTTAAGCAGAAAATTTCATGGGATTTCCGACTCTATTATAGAATTGGAAGGGAAAATTAATGAGTTGGAATTTAAGGCACAAGGTGGTAATCTTTCTCCTCAGGAGTGGGATCAGGCGATGCAGTTCAGAACGGATCTTTGGAGGCTGTATAGGATTGAAGAAAGTATTTGGTTTCAAAAATCAAGAACGAGATGGATTAAAGACGGGGACAGAAATACAAGATTTTTTCATCTGTGTGCTCTGAACAGTAGCAAAAGAAATGCAATTTCTAGTCTGAAGATCAATGGGACTGTAGTTTCACATCCTCACTCGATTAAGACTCATATTTCAGATTTTTTCAAGACAGCGTACAATTCCAAATCAACAATGGAAGTGGAGGACTTAATCCTAGATTTTGCAAAGCTGTCAGGGGATCAGTCTACAAAGCTAGAGGAGCACTTTTCAAAACATGAAGTTTGGCAAGCTATAGCATCATCGGACAGCTCTAAAGCTCCAAGTCTGGATGGTTTCACCATGGGTTTCTTCAAGAAATGCTGGCCCAGTTTAAAGGAGCATGTACTGAATTTTTTTAAAGATTTCTACTTTGGAAGGAAATAGGAGCATGGGGTAAATCACACTTTTATTACTCTAATTCCAAAGAAATTAAATCCGAAAAGTGTAGAAGACTTTAGACCAATTAGCCTTATAGGCAGTTTATATAAGATCCTATCAAAAGTCTTATCTAAGAGACTAAGTTGTTGTGCTAGTGATATCATCAGTCCTTCCCAGTTTGCATTTATACCGGGAGATAGTTGTTAGATTGTGCTTTTATTGCAAATGAAGGGATCAATTATTGGAGAAAACAAGGGCTACAAGGAGTTGTTCTAAAAGTTGACTTTCGTAGAGCTTATGACTCCGTTGAATGGACAATATTAATCAGAGCAATGACAGAGATGGGCTTTGGTAATAGATGGTGCTCGTGGATTTCACAGTGTCTTTCTTCAGCTTCAATTTCGGTTCTTGTGAATGGGTCTCATTCGGAAGAGTTTCCTATGACTAAAGGACTTAGACATGGATGCAGTTTATCTCCACTTCTGTTTAATATAGTAGGTGAGCCACTCCATTTGATGCTGTCTAAAGCTGACATGGGTCTTTTCCAAGGATTTGTTATTGGGAAATCTGAAGATTCTTTTCAGTTGTCTTATCTTCAGTTTGCTGATGATCTCATCATTTTTTGCCAAGCTTCTCTTACTCAGATTAAAAATGTTAAAAGAGTTTTGAGGATTTTCAGAATAATGGCGGGGTTTCATCTAAATCTAGCGAAGAGTAAACTGTTTGGTATTAATGTTGATGAGGCAATTTTATCTGATTGAGCGTTGGCAGTGGTCTGCTCAGTGGGTTCTTTTCCCACGGATTATTTGGGACTTCCCCTCGGTGCTAAGAAGAATTCAGAAGTTTTATGGGATTCAGTCTTTAAGAACTTCAATTCTAAACTTACAGGGTGGAAAGCTTCTTGTCTTTCTTTGGCTTGCAGGACAGTCCTATTGAAGTCGGTGTTATCTTCCTTGCCTATCTTTTTCTTATCATTTTTTAAAATGCCTTGCAAAATTGGTAAGAAGTTAAATTCTCTAATGGTCAAATTTTTATGGGGTGATATTGCGGAAAAGAGGAGGATTCACTGGGTGAATTAGAGTACAATCTGTCGGCCTTTGAACAGTGGTGACCTCGGTGTTCTTGACTTGAATCTTACCAATCGGGCTCTATTGGGGAAATGGGTGTGGAAGTTTGCCAATGAAAAGAATTCCTTATGGAAAAGAGTGTTATGTAGCAAGCATAAAATTTGTTGCAACACAATGTCTATTAGTAAGGTTATTTCTCCTCAATCTTCTTGGATTTTGAGAGGTATTGCCAATAATTTCTTGAAGAATAATTCTGAGGGAGAATGTCTTGGATCATATTCGAAGTTGCAAGTGGGTAATGGGAAGTCCATTTCTTTTTGGATTGATCCATGGGTGGATGAGGTTCCTTTAAAAAATCTTTTACCTAGAATCTATGCGCTTTCTCCTAACAAATGGGGCAAGGTTGCAGAGTTTGGCAGTTTTGAATCGAATTGTTGGGTGTGGAATATTCAAACAAGGAGGAATTTGTGTGATTGGGAATTGGATCAATGGATGGGTTTGATGTCAAAGCTGAATGATATAAAACTGTCAGATTCAGTAGAAGATTTTCTTTCTTGGTCTATAAGCGGAGATGGACTGTTCTTGGTTAAATATTGCAGAAGTGCACTGGGTAAGGTGTATGGGGGTAGCGATATGTGGTTACAAGGGGTGTGGTTGGGACTACCTCCACCGCGTGTCGAAGCTTTCCTTTGGCAGCTAGCTCATCAGAAAGTGGCAGTCAAAGTAGAGTTGGTTAACAGAGGAATGCTCCTAGGTGAAGATATTCTTTGTCCATTTTGCAAGAAACATGAGGAATCGGTGCAACACTTGTTTATTTCGTGTTACGTAGTTTGGGATTTATGGAATAAATTAGTAAGCTTTTGGGATTTATCAATACTTTTACCCCACGACCCTCCTTTACTTGGCTCTTGGGGTGATTTGAGGGTGAATTCGTTGATTTGGAAGTTTATTCCGAGAGTCGTATTTTGGTTTATTTGGAAAGTTAGGAATGCAATTGTGTTTGAAGGATTATCTCTTGATAGGCTTTTTTTTTTCATTGTTAGATTTAGGTTATTTAAATGGTTTCTAGCCAAGTTCCCTAAGTTCCCTATACAGGAGGATGTGTTGATTGGTTATCCATCTCTTGCAGATGGTATTTCAGTTCCTAAAACTAAGGTTTGTTCTGTGCTTTGCTGGCTACCCCTCTCCTGTTGACTTTTTGAAGATGAATGTTGATGGAGTTGTAAGATTAAAAGGCTCGATTGGAGGTATTGGAGGCATTTTAAGAGACAGGAATAGCTACACTCTTCTGACTTTTTCAGAGAATATTGGTCAAGGTCCCCCACCAGTTGCTGAATTAAAAGCTATTAAAAGAGGCATTGAAATTTTTTTTGTCTTCACGTTAGGTTTCTGTTGGTAGGTTGATTGTTGAAAGTGACTGTAAGTCTGCAGTGGAGTGGATATAGTCCCCATCTTTGGCTCCTGTTTTCTTCTCGCCTATAGTTAAAGAGATTTTCTCTCATCTCTGAAAAGGTGCTATTAGTTAGGTTGATTCCTAGGGCTTGTAATGGGGAGACAAATAGTTTAGCAAATAAGGAGATTGGTTGATTGTAAGGTTATATCTGTATGTTATTTTCTTCTCGAGTTAGTGGGTTTTTGTTGTTGGTGGAGTTGTTAAGTCTTATGTAATTCTGTTTGGTGTAATTGTTAAGTTTTATGTACATTTGATATATTAATAAAATGAGGTACTCTTTTCCTCCTTCCGTTAGCTGATTCTTTCTTTCGGGAAAGGGTTATTGATAGGGAAGCGGTGGCGGGTTAATCAACATTGCTCTTGTTGTAGAATCAAACCTAGAAAGCTCTAGACTCGATGAAGAACAAAGGTGATGAATATGGGAAGGCGACGTCAATCGCTAGGATTGTTTAGGGTTTCTTTTATGTGATGGAATCAAGACAACACGATTAGAATAAAATAAAAAAAAGATAAATAAATGAAAGATGAAATAAGATAATAAAGAAATCAAAAGATCTCCCTTATGAAGGTGAACGGTAAAGATGATTGATGGTGCGGATGGATTTGTGGAAAAATAGATGGATAAGTGTCCTATCGAGCCCTCCTAGTCGCAATGAAAAGGCAAACACAATAAATGGATCTAACCAACCCTCCTAGTCGCGATGAAAAGGCAAATTGGAGTGTGAAGATTAATCTCCCTCACAAGAACTTGAAAGAACTCCAGGAGAAGAAGCTTCGAAGGCACAAGGCAATCAGCACTTGCAAAAACAAACTCTCGTTGTATTATTGATCAAAGAAATCTGAATTCCAAAGTTGAATGAAGCCTCCTTTATATAGGAGCTGAATTCTAAAGGTCCTAAATAACTAAAGAATAAAATAATAATAAACTAAACATGTTTTAACTCTAATTCCTAATAAAATAATAATAACTAAAAATATTGTTTTAACCCAACCTTAATTCCTAATAAAATAATAAATCTGATCCTAAAAGATAATTAATCATCCTATATTAAATTATATTACAAATAATCAATATAAATTTTGAAAATTCGTAATATTTACAAAACAACGTATTAATCATGTATAGGATTTCCTGCATGCACCATCTTCAGTAAAATGGTCATATCTTGAGTTCCCGATATCGGATTGATGCGATTCAAGAACCGTTAAAAAGATAAGAGACAGACGGTTGTATGTCCAGAAGACATGTTGACCAAATAAGATCAGGATCCCATTCAAAAAGTCGTCTCAAGTCTGCTATTGTTCTGGTCTTCTTTTCCAATGCTTGGACGAGTGGATCATTTGGAAGAGTTATTACTTCTTCCTTTGATGTGAGCCTTGTGATGCATGTATCATCCTCCCTTTCTTCAAAAAGATTCGACCTCGAATCTGAAACATTAAAGGGAGCAACATTAGAATCGTTTAATGATTCATTCACATTATTCTTACCGAATAGATATGCTTTGAATCTTCGAGACTTTGTTCTTCTAATAGGTTCGAGTAGAAACATTAGTCCAAAGAAGCATGTATTCTGGACTCTGGTACATGTATCATTCCCCCACTCCTCAAAAGGATTCGTCCTCGAATCTGAAAATCCAAAAGAAAGAGAATTAGATGTGTTGAACAGAAAACTTGTGAAACATTTACCAGGATCAATGTGATATGTCTTTATGCGTTTTAGTCGAGGTTTCTTCTTTATAGGAACTGATTTCTTGTAGTCTTGAAATCCTCTTTTGCATACAAGTCTTGTAATATGATGTTTTGGTTGAAATTCAACATGGCGTCGACCTCTGTTGGCTTTCTGTATGATTGCTTCAGATAATTTCTCCATGGTTTTATTCTTGTGTGGCGAGAATGAGTGTTTAAAAACCATGTCAACTGGTTTGTTAAAGTAATCCCTTAAGTCTCCTAAGTGTGGTTCATGAATTAAGAATTCTCGGGAGGAGATTTGTGGACTGTAAAACCTGTTTAGTTGGCAAGGAAACTCATATACAAGATAAAGCTCATTAAAAGCACTTTTAAAAGTATGGGTAGAATTATCAGAAATATCCGAGTTATTGTGATATACATCTTTGATATGTTCAATTCTCGGAATAGTAGTATGCGTTTGATAGGTAAGAGTATACCTTCGTGGTAGTGCATCGTCTATTGTGTTTTGCTTACCTCGGTCTTTGGACTCCCGTAAATCGTGACTCTTAATTGATATGGCATAGTGATTAGGGCTTTCAGGTGGTAACCCGTCAGGAGGGTCACCTAGCACTATTCGACAACTCTTGGCGATGGAAGATGGTGTGGTCCAGTCTCGTGTTGCTTTTACATCATTTACATGGATTCTCTGTGCATGAACTATAAAGCATGTGGAGTTGTTCAAGTCATGTTTCGTCATTAAGATGGCGTCACGACTAAGGCTTTCCTGGATGTAGCCTTTTTGTAACAAATCTAACTCTTTGGTTTCTTCGAGATTGTATGTTTGACGAGGTATGATGCAACCTTGAATTAGATTGGTTTGGTGTTGTTTTCCTCTTTTCGGTGGTAATTCGTTAGGTGGATCACCTAACACTTCTCGAAAATCTTGTAACAAAGATGAAAACACACTAAGCAAATCCTTGTTAATATTAGAAATCGAAACAATTGATTCCCTAAAGTGAACAAGGATGGAAGGTTGTTTGTAAAAAAGGTTCTCTCTCAATTCTTTTGTGCTCACACATAGATTTTGAGTCACTCTTTTCTTCTCACAATTAGGTTCACTCACCTCCCATAGGTCATTATTCTTTTGGTTTTTGAAACTAGTGACCTCTTTTTCTTTTGCCTCTTTCTCAACTTTTTCTTTTTTTTACTTTCTCTACCTCCTCAGAAATTATCATTTGATCTTTAGGGGTTGGAAGTGTGTCATTCTTTGCTGGTCGTTCTTTCTCCTTGTCAGGTTTGTCATCTCTTGGCTTTTTCAGAGAAGATGGAGTAGAAGATGAGGAAGGATTTGAAGGATTACCTTGGTAAGAGGATGAAATACCTTGGTAATATTCTCTGAATCGGAATCTCCTTTGTATTTGTGTTTCGATTGTCATTGCTTTCTTTAGTGTATCTTCGAGGTTTTCGTACTCATGGAGATCAAGAAGATCAGTGATGTTTGAGTTTAAGCCGACGACGAATCTTGACACGGTTACCTCTTCTTTTTCGGTTATGTTAGCCCTATTGAGTAAGGACTGCATCTCCTTGTAGTAGTCTTCAACTGAACTTCTACCTTGTCGAAGTTGGTGTAGTCGTAGTTTAACTTTTCGTGTATAATGTGTCGGTAGGAATCGCTTCCTCATGGTTTGTTTGAGGTCGGTCCAAGAAGTGATTGTTGGAATTTGGAAGTTCTGGACCTTTTTCCTTGTTTGCATCCACCAAGTTCGAGCATATCCTTCGAATTGCATGGTGATGAGGTGAACTTGTTTAGCTTGGGGGCAATCATGGTATGCGAACATGAGATCAACTTTTCCTTCCCAATCGATGTACCTGTCTGGATCGTTGTCTCCTTTGAAAGACGTGATCGTGAACTTTGGTTTTGCAAAGAGTTCGGGTGCTTATAAACGTGGTTGTTCTCGCCTGGGTACCAAAAGTTCAACATTGTTTGGTCTTGGATTTTGGTTTGGTAGATCCAGTTGTGGTTCTTGTCGTTTTCTCGGTTTCATCAAATCTTTCAACTAGAGTCGTGAGTCGGGAAAGTGTGGCTAAGATAGCCGTAAGTGTCTTGTTGTTATTGTCGCCCATCCTGAAATCATAACACTCAAAAGAAAATTTTAAAGTAAAATAAAAATAAAAGAAAGAAAATTCAACAAAGCAAGAAACCTCACAAGTCACTCCAAAAAAAGTAACACAACGAGAGGCAAGTAAGCCGATCTTGTACTCTTTAAAACTCACTTTACCAAGTAGTCTTCCACAGTTCGTATCGGAGTTTGATTACTAGCAAAGGCGATAAGAAAAACTTAAAAGTTCTAAGAGGCCAAACAAGGGTTAGACTCCAAGAGAACGAGAATGCAAAGAAGGAAGAAGTATGCAAACTCTTTAGTCCTACTAACACAATGAAGATAATGTGTTAGATAATGCAAAGGAACAATAACAAGGAAAAACAAAAGAACCTAAAGCACTAAGAGTCAAAGAAAAAAAAGAACCAACCCAGAAACCTGGAAAACGCTGGATCAATTTGAGCAACGTTTTTGAGGGGGTTACCGGTGTCAAAAAATTCTGGAAAAATTCTTGAATATCTTTTGATGCGTCAAGAAACCACCTGTAAAATTTCAGAACCAAATACCTTCAGTAGTATCCAGTAGACTCTGTTGAACGGTGAGTCCTCAAACAATCTGTTTTTTCTTGATCGCTTTGTTCGAAGGTGTTGTTGATCTCCAAAAATTCTGATTTTTTGTTTGAATGATCTTCAATATATGAATTTTCAATCTGAAAATTTTCACCACGAAATTCCTCCTGTAAAATTTTCAAGAAATTCGACAAGATTCTAAACCGAATCTGCCGATGAAACTTGAATGATGTATTTGAAGGCTCCAATGAACTCCGATTGGGGTGAAATTTGGACTGGGGATTAATCTTAGAATGAATATGATATATGGATAAAATCAGCCCTATATAACTTCGTTTGCAATTTTTTGAAATTTTGGCTTTTTTTTGTTTTTTTTTTTGTTTTTTTTTGAAAAAAATAGCAAACTAACAAGAATGATTTAAATATAAATTAAAATTAAATAAAAAAGAACCTGAAACGCTGAATCTTTTGTGAACTAGCTCCGTTGGGGTACCTTGACGGTTTTGTGTGCAAGAACAAGCAAGATTGCTTGTTTCTTTCCAAGAATTGGCCCAAATCTAATACCAATTGATAGGGAAGCGGTGGCGGATTAATGAACGTTGCTCTTGTTGAAGAATCAAACCTAGAAAGTTCTAGACTCGATGAAGAACAAAGGTGATGAATATGGGAAGGTGGCGTCAGTCGCTAGAATTGTTTAGGGTTTCTTTTATGTGCTGGAATCAAGACAACACGATTAGAATAAAATAAATAAAAGATAAATAAATGAAACATGAAATAAGATAATAAAGAAATCAAAAGATCTCCCTTATGAAGGTGAACGGTAAAGATGATTGATGGTGCGGATGGATTTGTGGAAAAATAGATGGATAAGTGTTTTATCGAGCCCTCCTAGTCGCAATGAAAAGGCAAACACGATAAATGGCTCTAACCAACTCTCCTAGTCGCGATGAAAAGGCAAATTGGAGTGTGAAGATTAATCTCCCTCACAAGAACTTGAAAGAACTCCAGGAGAAGAAGCTTCGAAGGCACAAGGCAATCAGCACTTGCAAAAACAAACTCTCGTTGTATTATTGATCAAAGAAATCTGAATTCCAAAGTTGAATGAAGCCTCCTTTATATAGGGGCTGAATTCTAAAGGTCCTAAATAACTAAAGAATAAAATAATAATAAACTAAACATGTTTTAACTCTAATTCCTAATAAAATAATAATAATTAAAAATATTGTTTTAACCCAACCTTAATTCCTAATAAAATAATAAATCTGATCCTAAAAGATAATTAATCATCCTATATTAAATTATATTACAAATAATCAATATAAATATTGAAAATTCGTAATATTTACAAAATAACGTATTAATCCCGTATAGGATTTCCTGCATGCACCATCGTCAGTAAAATGGTCATATCTTGAGTTCCCGATATCGGATTGATGCGATTCAAGAACCGTTGAAAAGATAAGAGACAGACGGTTGTATGTCCAGAAGACATGTTGACCAAATAAGATCAGGATCCCATTCAAAAAGTCGTCTCAAGTCTGCTATTGTTTTGGTCTTCTTTTCCAATGCTTGGACGAGTAGATCATTTGGAAGAGTTATTATTTCTTCCTTTAATGTGAGCCTTGTGATGCATGTATCAGTTATCTATGAGGGAGGTTTTTAACGAGGCCTCTTCTATAAAAAAAAAAGAACTCAAAAAGTGTTAAAGCCACATCATACTTAGAAATTCAAAATGATACGAGCTTTGAAATGTAAATGGAATATGGGTGAAAATTTGAGTGAGCTTTGGCATGGTTTATTATCGTTTCTCAATCTAAACTCAGGCATTTGAAGAATTCTAAATCTTAGCTAAATATTCACAAATGAGAAGATAAAGCTCCTATTTTAAGCAATTCTTACTTGATGATCCATTTTGCTTAAATAAGGAAGTTATTCTCAACATATAACCGATATGTTCCCATGTTCTTTCAGGAGCTGCTGTGATGCTTTCTGAGTTGGCAGTGGAGGCTGGCCTGCCAAATGGTGTATTAAATATTGTTCATGGCACCAATGTAAGTTTTGAGTTTGTACTTACAATTGTTTTTGACTCATATCCTTTATTAATAGCATTTCTTGAAATGTTTCAATGGATAAGCACGTAACCTTCTTTTGTTACCAACGATTTTTTTCTACACAATATATTGCAAGAGAAGCTGTTTTGTTGGGTTTATTTATGATATTGGTTTTTTCCATCACATTAGTCATTTCCATGGTCCAGTCTGTATTTTGATTATTTGGTGCTGTACTATATGCAAGATCTCTGTTTTCACTTCCTTTTTACTGGGTTCTGTTACGCTTTCCTTTGATTTTGTATAGGAAATCACTAATGCCATATGTGATGACGATGACATCAATGCTATATCTTTTGTTGGTCCAAATACTGTAAGTTTTTCAGTCATTGCTTGTTATTACCTTCACATTATGCCGTTACTTGTACGACTATCAAATCAAAGCTATCACCTTCATATGGACATGGTTTGACACAGTCAAGATATGTGTGGAGATGGCTTGGGAAATTGAGGTGAGGGAAATAAAAAAAATTTGGGGGTTAAAAGAGCTCAAATACGGAGATTTTTTTTTATAGAAGATAGGCCTCATTAAAACCCCCCTTCATATCCTACTTGTTATATCAGTAACATGAAGGACATAGGAAGGAGGAAAAGAGTGCCTCTGAATTTTATTAATCTGAATCATAACGTACAACCAATTCCTAATCATAGAGTGCTTGTAACATAAGACTTAAAAACATAACACATACTGTAGCAGTAAAACCAGAAACCTAAAAAACTGAGCACAACTAAAGCACCACACCACAGTACCACTAGATCAACCTATACCGGCTTTTGCTAAGTCATTCGCTTCCCAATTAGCAGCTCTCAAAATATGTCTTGAAATGATGCCCTTTCCTTCCACAAAAGTCACTACACCTCTAACCAAGGACTGAAATAAAGGGGTACATAGATCTGGATTTTTAATCCACTTCAGAGCCATTGTCGAGTCCGATTCCAAGATAATCCTCTGTCTTGGAGAAGAACCTACTTCTTTAATGAGAGTCAAATCTCTTCTGATCGCCATTAGCTCTGCAAAAATAGGAGGATCGCCTCCAATTTTTTTTGAGAATGAACCAAGTAACAGACCCTTGTCATCCCTAATCAAACCACCTATTCCACCTTTGTCCCATCTCTTAGCCATTGCCCTATCAACATAAAGTTTAAGGAAACCTTCTGGAGGAGGTACTCACTTAGTAGGAGGAGAACACCTTTTTTTCTTTATTCCTATCGAATCTGCCAGTTATAGATCCCCAACTAGAGAATCGAAAGGAACTTTAACATCCTTAAATCTCACCCCAAACCAATAAGCAGTTATGAATCTAGCAAGAAATAACAACATTGCAGAATCCACCTTCCTTTTCTGGAAAATAATCTCATTTCTGCATTTCCAAACCGACCACAGCACCGCCCTTAGAATTAATTTCCAAATAGTAGATCTCGAAAATAAATCATCCCACAAAATTAAAAAGTCAATCAACTTCTTAGGAACCACAAAAGAAACATTACAGTCTCAAAAAAATCTAGACCACAGAAACCAAACCACCTCACAATGCAAAAAACTGATGTGAAATTGACTCTTCACACTTCCCACACATCGGACATAAAAGATAATCAATCCCAATCACTCCACTCTTCAACCCACTTCGATCTTGGTTCTGGAACCAAATCAACTCCTCTATCTTATACAACCTCCACAATTCTGTTCTTAACTTCTGCAGCTCATCTGCTTTCTCACCAATGAAACCATCTTGAACCTGTTGACATCCACTTCTAGCTTTTGAATCTTCAATTCTAATTCTGAAATCAAATCTCCTGGAAATGTCTCTCCTCCCTGCCCAAATTTTGTTGGCTATTTTGTTTTTTTTAGAATGTTAAAAATTCCAACATTCCTCTGATCTTTCTTACATTCTTGAATTGCTGACCAAATCCTCGAAACCAACTTCATCCATCAAATAATTAAAAAGTTTGAAAGGTTTCTTTCCCCAATTAACACCACCATTTTCAATAATTACTGCATTATGGTCAAACACCTTGGCAGTAATGATTGAATTAAATCTGGAAAAGCAGCCATGAATTGTCTATCAACCAAAAATCTGTCCAGTCTAACATAGGTTGGGGAATCTTGGTTGTTTCACCAAGTAAACCTACCTCCACTCAATGGCAAATCAATTAAACCAGTGATAAGAAGAAATTGGCTGAAAATCCCTATTGAATTCCTGTTCTGAACTCTACCAATCTTCTCGTCTTCATGTAAATAAACATTAAGGTCCCCTCCAACACAAATGGGTTCACTGTGACCTCCTATGAACATGCTTAACTCTTCAAAAAAGCTCCCTTTATCCTCCTCAATAGAAGGACCATACATATTAATGAACCTGCATCTGAAATTATTGGCACGAAACCTCCCTGTTATAGCAATAAATCTACTGGTTATAAACTGATTTTCCAACTCAAAGAGATTGTCGTTCCAGCAACTTAGTAAACCCCCTGATGAACCAATCGATGGGGACTCAATAAACCCTTGCAAATTATTTAATCCATTCCTTCTAAGAAAAGATTTCTGGATTTTTTCCAATTTTGTTTCTTGCAGCCACAGATAATGAGGATAATGTTTAGACACTATCCTCTTAACAACCCTTTGCTTCTCTTTTCTACCCAATCCTCTAACATTCCATGTTACAATGGTTAACTTTAACTTCATCATTAAGAAATCATCTATCTAAACCCCCATCAAGATCCCCCGTCATATCATCCTTCCATAACTACCTCCGAGCCATTCTCAAGGCTTAAATTTTTTTCAATGAAAGCCTTCTTCCCCTCCTTGAAAGAAATACCTAACATCTGACAAACTTCCCATGTGGCCATTGCTTCCTCCACCAACTTCGAAAATTGAGGTGAAAAGACAGTATAAATATTAACCAGGTCCACAGCTTCCCTGGTTAAAACTCTCCTTTCCTTTATGTTATTTCTTCCTTTCTCTTAAGCAGAATAAGTAGCTGTTGCCAGACCCTCAGAATAATTACTGCGAATTAGAGGGACCGTAGATGAATTCTTATAATTAATAGAACAATTGATATCCTTTTCCTGTCCATTTCCCCTATTTTTTTGAAGAAAACAATTGAATATTTCTGCATTATGTAAAATTCTGTTCTTGATTCGGAATAACCTCTGAACAAATTATATCTGCCTCATTACTCAAACATAACCAAATTCTTCTATCTCTTGTTCTTCTATAGACTCTAGCATATCGACCTCTTCCCCTCCTTCCATCAGGTGCACTTCTTATTGATAAACATGCAGAAACAGGAAATCCCATTTTCCAATGTTTAGAACTCTTCTCATTAATTCCAGTATTTTCCTCCTGCAACACCTTTCCTTCTTCCTTACCTGAAACATTACCTTCAACTTCTTGGACTCCCTTAATTTCCTCTTCTACTAAAATGCATATTTCCTCATTTGATTCATAAAAAGACTTGAACTTATTGGGCTTTTCTTGCTTATCCCACTTAATTTTTACAGCAGGCCCAGCAGGAATTAAATTTGTGACGGTGGAAAATGATTCCCAATTGGAATCAGAATGGGCTGAATATATCTGATCCACATCCTCTCTCAGCCCAAGACCCGCGTAGTCCCTATTAATATTCGACTCAAATTCAAATTCAAAATTTCCTGACACCCCATTAATGTTGGGTTTCGTGTTGGACTGTTTTTTCAGAAATTGTTCCCCACCTCCTTCATTCCTCCCACTTTCCTGACTTTTCTGTAGCCATGTGTCCACCTTTGACCATACTGCCTCTGCTGACAATCCCTGGTTGTCTTTTTCCTTCTCTGAACTTCATCCATCATCCTCCTTCAAATAATCAACACTGTATCCATCATCTGAGATATTCTGCAACTCTTCTTTGGTTGCTAATGAGCATTTATTACAGCTCCCTCCCCAAGTAATTTTAACTTTAAAAGATCTTCCATAAGACCCTACAGTGATAAATTCGGGTACATCAAAAGGGCTTGCTACTCTTAACAATAATTTCGCCGATGAGAGATCCTCTCTATTTCTTGTCTCCTCTAGGATACTCACAAACTCTCCCTACCTTCCTGCTCGTTTCTGCAGAAAAGGCTCATTCCAGCAAAGGAGAGGTAACCCAACCAGCTCAACTAAGCAATACGTCATTGGAACACCATTTTCATTCAACAGCAGAGATAACCATGGAAACCAGGAAAATAGTTTCTCACGAGCATTCGACCACACCTTTAAGAATTCTTCGTTTGAATTGAACCTAATAATACAAGCATTACCTACGTATCCCTAGCTTATTATTTTGACCTCGAAACCCTCCTTTGTAAATGCCTTCTTCACCTTATCAGGCTTTAAGGGATATTTGATGACCCCTGTTAAAGAATTTTTCACCCAGCTTGAATCTTCTGTAGGAATGTGCATTTCCCATACATTCCTTAATCCATTATCTATCTTATTATGACCTCCCTTCTTTTCCACTGATTCATGTTCCATTCTCCTTCTGCTATCCTTCTCCAACACCTCCTTATATGTTCTGCCATCCCTCATACTTCTCAGTTTTTCCAGTACCACCTGCTGCTTTCCTTTATCCTCTCTAACTGGATTCTTACCCTCCAACTGGAGATCTTTATCATCTGTTTCCCTTTTCCTATCCTTCTTATACTTCGCAACCCCCACTGAGACTCTCATCCCATCAATCAGCGTTCCATTAACATTATGAACTGCTCTCCTACAGCCTACCTCCATGGCATATTGCACAAAGGCAAACGTGGATGATTTGTAATTCGGTTTAACCATAAAATTTGGAATAAAGACCCTCACTACTCTTCCATAATGATTGAAAATCTCTCTTAACTCACTTCTAGTAACTCTCTTACTAAGATTATCAACAAATACAATCCATTCCTCACTGGAGGATGAACGACCTGTCACACTCGCTCCCTTTCTCTCTCTACCTTTCTCACTCATCATTTTTTTATTGCTGTTTCTAGTTGAATATCCTCAAAAATTTCATTCAATGAAGGGTTTTTCGGATTTTATTCAAATGTCGGATTTGATTAATCTTCCCTCGAGTGGTGGTACTTTCACTTGGAGAAATAATAGAGAGGAACAATCGGTTGCGAGGTTAGATAGATTTCTGGTGGATTCGGTGTTTTTAATTCTGTTTCCTAGAATTGCTCAATTATTTCTTCCTTCGTTCTGTTTGTGACCATAATCCTGTTTTGTTGGAGAATATTTTGTTTGATTGGGGTCCTCGGCCGTTTAAGTTATTTAATTATATGTTGGAGGATGTTAGCTTTCAGGAAATGATAAAAGCAAAGTTTGGGGAATTGAAGATGAGGAAGAGACGCAGAGGACTATCTTAGTTATTGAAATAGGTTAAGGTGGATGTTAAAGCATGGTCAGGAAGTAAACATTTTGGACTATCAAAAGAACTAGCAGAGCTGGAAAAATCCATACATGAGATGGAATTGGCGAGGTTGTAGGGTTCACAATTGGTGGACTTCGATCGGATTGTTAAAGCAAAGAATGAATTATGGAAGCTCTATCAAAAGCAAGAATGAATTTGGCATCAGAAATCGAGGTGTAAATGGTTTTTGGAAGGGGATCGTAATTCTCGTTCTTTCATCAATGTGCAACAAAGAGGGGTAGGGTGAATTCTATTTTTTCGTTGAAGATCAAAGGGGAGGAGTGTTCGATTTCGGAAATCATTAAAGCTCATATTTATCAGCATTTTAAAGAGGCTTATAACTCAATAAAAACTCTAGAGGCAGTGGAGATAAATGTGGAGTTTTCAAAGATTTGCCCAGATATGGCTCAGAGGTTGGAAGTGGAATTTACAGAGGAGGAAATATGGGGAATTGTGTCAGAGTCGGATTCGAATAAAGCTCCAGAGCCAGATGGGGTAAATTTGGGATTCTTCAAAAAAAATTGGACTTATATTAAGGAAGATGTTATGAAGTTTTGTAGGGATTTCTTTGCTGGAAAACAATGGGACAGAGGTATTAACCACTCTTTTAATACGTTGATTCCTAAGAAAGTGGGTCCTGATTGCATTGATGATTTTCGTCCCATTAGTCTAGTTGGGGGTCTTTATAAAATCATTTCGAAGACGTTAGCTAGAAGACTTAGAGGGTGCATGGAGTATTTAACTGGGTCTTCACTGTTCGCCTTTATCCCGGGAAGACAAATTTTAGATTGTTCTTTCATGGAAAATGAGGGGATTGAATATTGGAGGAGAAAAGGGTTAGCTGGTGTTGCTTTCAAAGTTGATTTTAGGAAAGCGTATGATTCGGTTGATTGGTCTTTGCTTATAAAGGTCATGGAGCTAATGGGGTTTGGTGAAAAATTGGTTTCCTGGATTCGAAAGTGTATTTCAACTGCTTCTGTTTCTGTTTTAGTTAACGGTTCTCCAACGGAAGAATTCAAGATATCTAAAGGTCTTCGTCAAGGGTGTTCCCTATCACCCTTGCTGTTTAACCTGGTGGGAGAGCTTCTTAGCCGATTGTTGTCAAAAGCTGTTAATTTGGGTTTGTTTGCTGGTTTTACCATAGGGAAACAAGGACATGCTTTTAATCTTTCCCATTTAAAATTTGCTGATCTTTTGATTTTTTGTGGAGCTTCGGTTAATCAATTGAAGAATGTTAGGAGGGTATTGGTGATTTTTGAATTATTATCGGGTCTCGAGATAAATTTGGTTAAAAGTAAGACTTATGGGATTAATGTGGAGGAGGGGGTGTTAAAAGAATGGGCTGATTCTATTGGCTGTTCAGTTGGTTCTTTCCCATCTGATTATCTGGGAATTCGTCTTGGAGCTAGGAGAAATTCGGCAGCTTTGTGGGAACCAGTGCTGAGGAGATTTCAACCAAAACTGACCGAATGGAAAGCTGCGTCACTTTCGTTAGCTGGTAGAGCAGTGCTTGTAAAGTCGGTGTTGAGTTCTCTTCCTATTTATTTTGTCCATATTTAGAATTCCTGCATCGGTATTGAAAGTTTTAAATTCTATTATGGCAAGATTTTTGTGGGGAGGGTCGGGTGAGAGGAAAAGTATACATTGGGTGAAGTGGTATTCTATGTGTTTGCCTAAGAGTTGTGGACGGCTGGGGATCCCTAATCTACAGTTGGTGAATAGAGCTTTATTAGGTAAATGGGTTTGCAAATTTTCTTCTGAAAATGACTCGGGATGAAAACAATTGATTTGTTGTAAATATAATATGGACTGTAATGATATTTTTATGGAGGAGGTACCAACCAAAGTTTCTTGGTTATGGAAGAATGTTGCCCAAAGTTGGATGAAAAAGGATGTGATTGGTGAGGCTGCTCGGAATAAGATGGTTTTGAAACTTGGGGATGAGAAATCCTTTTCATTTTGGCATGATGTTTGGATCGATAGGGCGTCTTTAAAGGTTAGGTTTCCAAGACTATATGCTTTATCAGTTAAAAAAGAGGGGAAATTTTCAGATTTTGGTTATTTTAGCTCTGCAAAGTGGATATGGGATTTCAAATGGAGAAGGAATTTGGCAGATTGGGAAGTTAATGTGTGGATTGAATTTATGACTTTATTGGATTCTGTCAATGTTGATCAGAATCGTGTGGATTGTTTATTATGGAAAGGTTGTGGTGATGGGGTATATTCGGTGAGGTCTTGTTTGAGTTATGGTTTGAGGTTCTGGGGGTTGATCAATATTGGAGTCGGATGGTTTGGAGTGGCCTTGTTCCTTCGAGGGTGGAATCTTTCCTTTGGCAGGTTGTGATCAAAAGGATGGTTGTGAAGTGTGAGTTAATGAAGAGGAAGGTTCCAGGTATAGTGGATACGTTTTTCCCGTTATGTGGGTTGTTTCCTGAATCAGTATCGCATTTATTTTTTACCTGTAATGTTTCCTACCTGTTGTGGTGTAGATTTTTAAGATTTTGGAATGTTCAATCTTCTTTGCATTTTTCCCCTAATGTTTTTTCTGCAAGCTTGGTGGGGGTTGGTTATGAATTCTGAATTCTGGGGAGTTATTCCTGCTACCGTTTTGTGGTATATCTGGAAGTATAGAAACATGTTAGTGTTTGAGGGATTGTCTTATGAGGGATCCTTCTGTTGTGGATAGGTATGGCAGACAGGAGAGTAAGGTGTTATCTCGAGCTCTGTGGGTTCCGCCTCCTGAAGGCTTTTTTAAATTAAATGTGGATGGTGCTGTCACAGATGATTGGATGAAAGGGGGTATAGGACGTATTATTAAAGATTCAGGGGGTTATATGTTGGCTTCATTCTCTGAGGTAATTGGGAAGGAGCCTCCTACAACTGCTGAAATGTTGGCTATTAAAAAGGGTTTGAATCTTTTCTTTGATTCTCAATGGAGTTGCAAAGGTAGACTTATTGTTGAGTGTGATTGTCTTGTGGGGTTAATTGAATTAAGAATTTGGTGGGGGTTGGTTATGAATTTTGAATTCTGGGGAGTTATTCCTGCTACCGTTTTGTGGTATATCTGGAAGTATAGAAACATGTTAGTGTTTGAGGGATTGTCTTATGGGGGATCCTTCTGTTGCGGATAGGTGTGGCAGACAGGGGAGTAAGGTGTTATCTCGAGCTCTGTGGGTTCCGCCTCCTGAAGGCTTTTTTAAATTAAATGTGGATGGTGCTGTCACAGATGATTGGATGAAAGGGGGTATAGGACGGTTTATTAAAGATTCAAGGGGTTATATGTTGGCTTCATTCTCTGAGGCAATTGGGAAGGAGCCTCCTACAACTGCTGAAATGTTGGCTATTAAAAAGGGTTTGAATCTTTTCTTTGATTCTCAATGGAGTTGCAAAGGTAGACTTATTGTTGAGTGTGATTGTCTTGTGGGGTTAATTGGATTAAGAATTTGGGGGTTGCCCGAATCAGTTGTGTTTACTGTTGAATGAAATATTAGAGATTTATAGGGATAAAGCTGTGGTGATCAGACATATTTCCAGAGCGGCTAATTGGGAGGCGGATAAGTTGGCAAAAGAGGGCATTGGATGAGTAGGGTTGTGTGTAGGACTTATGTGTTAGATTTGGGGGGTTTTGTATTGTTTGGTTTATAGTGGATGTAAGGTGCTGATGTTTTCTAAGTTGTAATGTTCGTTGGTTCAATAAAATTATGAGACACTCTTTTCCTCCTTCCAATGCTCTACGAAACTTTCATATTTCGTTGAGTATGAAGGGGTTTTTTAATGAGGTCTCCCTATTCTATAAAAAAAAAGAAAAAGAATTCTATTGCCATGTCTTGCAATACCTATATTCTCATTTTTGAGGAACTGCTATGTTGCCTTGTCTGTGTAAATGTTGTACCCGGACTAAAAATCTGTCTTAAGGTAGGTTTAACTTGGTTGATTATGGTTCTGAAGGGTTGACAACTACTAATAGTACATACATGACATCTACCCTTAAGACAGAGGTCTGTGTTTTGATTAGTTTTTTCTTCTTCTGGGAAATGCAAACAGTAGCAACGTGAAGGCTTTTTGACTATGTGGGTATAATGATAATGGGTAATATTAGAATTAATTTATAGATTCGGTGAACATAGCAAAAGCTATATAGTTGGCTTGCCTTTCTCTATTGAACATCTTGAAACTGTAAATGGATGCAACTTATATCAATACTTGATGGCCAAAGGCTCAAGGTGTAGTTTGTGTGCTGGTATCTTGTATGTTTTATCATGCTTCAGTTTTAATTTCTAAAATTATGAGATGTCTTTTAACTTTTACCTGGCTAGACACATATGGCTGTTTGTCTGTTGCTACCTTTATTTCTGTTTATAATTATTAGTCTCTCATAGAGCTTCTGGCCACTTATTAGTATGGTACTTCCTACTAATTACTGTTATGCATGTTTTTAACTTCTACAAGGCTGGTTCTTATGTGTATTCTAGAGCTTCTGCTAAAGGAAAGCGTGTTCAGGTATTTTTTGGAAAACAAATCTGTTGCTTTTTCTACAGACATTTTGGTTGCTGGCTTGCCCTAGTATAGCAATTATTTGAGTTTCATGTTAATTGTGCTTCTCTGAAAGGTGTTTAATTTTGCTTGTTGCTTCTTGTTTCTAGTGCAATATTGGAGCGAAAAATCATGCAGTTGTAATGCCTGATGCGAGCATGGATGCTACGCTAAATGCTATAGTTACTGCTGGCTTTGGTGGAGCAGGGCAGAAGCGCATGTCACTAAGTACTGTTATTTTTGTTGGAGGGTTGACTCCATGGTATGCTTTTATATTTGTATCATTTTGTTCCGTTTCTTGTGAGCTATGTTTACTGATTTTTATTTATGGGTCTTAAGCTTCTTTTTCTAATAACTATTGAATTATGATAATTCTTTGTTTGGCATGAGCCGTGCTTGAGTTATATATTGTCAGAAAACAACTTCCTAAATTAGGAAGATTGTGTGAAATTAATTAGGAGAGACTGTAAAATTCTTAGTATCTGTAATCCCTAATTTTAAGGGATTAGTTTTCCCTAGAATTAGTTAGTTTCCTTTAAGTCTTTTGCTTGTATATATAGTAGTGTACCGTTTCTATGAAATATATATCAGAATTCAGTCCATTTCAACATGATATCAGAGCTTTTTTAGCTCATTTCTGGGGTCTTTTTATTCTTTTTTTAATAGCCTCTTATTATTCTCAATCCCCTTCCTCAAGTGTGTAGTGTTAATTCGAGAAGAGTATGGTAGAAGTCAATGAAACCATCAACTCTGAGGCTACTCTAGAAGTTTCAGGGAATGAAGGGAATTACTCAAACGCAACAAGTGACTTGCATAATATATAAGCAACTTACAGATTAAATGGGAAAAATTACCTAAAGTGGTCTCAACTGGTTTGTACCTTCTTAAAGTGGAGAGGAAAGTTGAGTCACCTACTCGAGACTAGAACAAAAGAGGGGATCCTAAGTTTGATGCTTGGGATGGACAAGACTCAATGGTAATGTCTTGGTTATGGAACTCTATGGTGCCAGAAATCAGTGATACATGCATGTTTCTTAACACATCCCAAGAAATATAGGAGGTTGTGAAACAAACTTATCCAAAGGTTCGAGATGCTGCCCAAATTTATGAAATAAAGACTAAGATTTCATCTACCAAGAAGGGAAGTAAATCAATCACAAAATATTCCAATCTACTGCAAAGTCTTTGGCTAGAGATAGATTACTACTAGTGCATCCAGATCAGATGCAATGAAGATGCAAAACTCCTAAAAGGGTTTGTCGAAAAAGATCAAATCTATGACTTTCTTGTTGGACTAATCGTTGAATTTGATTGGAAAAGAGGATCTTCCCTCACTAAATAAAATTACTACAATTATTCGTGCTGAGGAAGGAAAAAGAGGGGTTATGATTGAGAATAATCAAGTAGAGAGTTCAACCTTAGTCACGAGAGCTGTAACTGAGAGGAAACCTGACTTGGAACAACCGATTTATGAAGATAGTAGGCATACAGAACTTACAAGGCCAATCAACAGGGACTCCTTATGGCACACCTACTGCAAGAAACCGCGTTACACAAAAGAGAAGTGTTGTAAGCTTTATGGGAAGCCACAAACAACAAGAGTTTTTTTAAAAAAAGTGGACAATCAAAAGAGGCAAGGACGTGCGTATACAGCAAAACAACTGGCTGGAGAAGACCCTCAAGAACCAACTGTTGAATTCAACAGAGAAGAAATAAAAAACTAAAAAATTTGGTGGGACAATGGAGAAGACCTCTTCAACAGGTACTTGTACTCTGGTATTCTCCGGTATATCCACTTCTCAAAACTCTAAAGCCTCCAATATACTCACCCAAAATTCCTGGGTAATCGACTTAGAGGCTACATACCATATGACAAACTCCTTTCAAAGATTTATCACCTATACACCCTGCCCTAGTAATAAAAAAAATAAAAGTAGCAGATGACATTGTAATTACAGTGGTTCGTCAGAGGATATTGTTGTAAGTGAAACCTTCACACTAAAAAATATCCTTCATGTACCAAAATTATTTACTAATCTTCTTCCTATCCAGAAAATCACCAAAGATACTAATTGCACTGTACTCTTCTATCATACTCGATGTATTTTTCAAGAACAAGGTATAAGGAGGATGATTGGACGTGAATGGCCTATACTATCTTGAAGACCCCGGTGGACAAGTTAGTGCCTTGAACTCCTCACCATTATCCATTCTCTCATAATCTAAAACCAATAAAGACCAAATATGGCTCTATCACCCCCGCCTTCGTCACCCATCCTTTAGAATTCTAAAACTTATGTTTCCTTCTCTATTCAAAGGTTTAAATGTTGAAAAGTTTCATTGTGATATTTGTGAACTTGCAAAACATAAAGGCACATCTTTTTCATTGAGCAATAAAGAACCTACAATCTTTTTATTTTTATTCATAACAATGTTTGGGGACCATCCACTATTCCAAACATATTTGGGGCCCGACGGTTTCTCTCCTTTATTGATAATTGTACCCGAGTGTCTTTGATGTTTCTTCTAAAACAAAAAATATGATGTGAGCTCTATCTTCAAAACATTTTACAACATGATTAAAACCCTATTTGGGGATGAAATAAAGAGGTTTCGATCGGGCAATGCCAAAGATTACTTCAATCAAGTCCTCTCACCTTATTTTTGAGAAAAATGCATCATACATGAGTCTTCCTGTGTCAATACACCCCAGTAAAATGGTGTAGCCGAGAGAAAAAAATGTCATATTCTTGCCATCACAAAAGCCCTCTTGTTTCAGAAAAATGTTTCTAAACAATATTAGGGGGAAGTTGTCTTAACTGCCACTTACATGATAAACAGACTGCCTACAAGGTCCTTGAGTCTCAAATCCCTATACAAATCCTAACAAAATTTTTCCCTAATTTCAATACCTCAAGTAATCTTAATCCCAAAATGTTTGGTTGTGTTGCCTTTGTTCATATACATTCTCAAAATAGGGGAAAACTTGATCCAAGGGCAGTAAAGTGTGTTTTTGTTGGTTATTCTTCCACTCAAAATGGGTACAAATGCTATCATCCTTCTACGAGAAAACACTTTGTTTCTCCTGATGTCACATTTGCAGAAGAAGAAAACTACTTTACCCGTCATTATCTTCAGGGGTAGATTTCATTCAGGGAAGATAAGGATAGAGATTTTTTCCCCTGATTTTCCAGCAGCTCCAGCCACTGTTTATAATAACCAGGCAACTACACAACAATGTCCTGCCAATCAGTCAGCCCAACAACCTGATCTAGCCCAACCTACTTCCATCCAATCCGAGGAGACCGAGCCTATTACACCAGAACACAACAAGGGGTTCAAGACACTGTCTGTCCTTTCCTGGTTTATTCAAGGAGAAAGGTATCAGTGCAAGTTCAATCATCCTATTCTCCTATACAACCCGAAGTAATTGCTGAACCTGAACCTATTTATAATCAAAATAATACCACTGAAAATTCTGATCAAAGGGATTTTGACTTTCCTATTGTAATTAGAAAAGGAATGAGAGCTTGCACAAAACAACCTTTGTACCTATTCATATCCTACAAAATCTTGTCTCGTAACCACAAAGCTTTTCTTACTAGCCTAAACTCCATTTCTATTCCCAAAAGTGTATCTGTAGGTTATGCAATAGATAAGTTAGTATTTTAATATAACACTAACTCTTAGAAAGTTAGATAGATAAAGATAACTACCAAGTAGTTTACTTCTAATAGAAAACTTACTCCTAACTTTTCCTATAAAAAGATGTATTTTCACCATTCACAATATATAATAAAAAGAGTTCATTTTCTTCTCCACTATGTTGTTTACTCTTTATCAACATGGTATCAGTTAGGTGATCGATCCTTCACCCTAGCCAATTTTTTTTTCTTTCTTTTTTTACCTTAAATCTAGCCGTCGATCATGAATTCCACCACTTCATCGGAGGTCACTTCAGAATTCCTCATTAATTCACCCCATTCTGATGTTTCTTCAGCCTCTATCACCTGTCACCGATTGAATGGTGACAATTATAACCCTCACTCTCAAACTACTACTCAGCCAAAGAAGGGGAGACCTTGGTGTGACTATTGTAAGAAGGTTGGCCATCTGCGGGATTCCTATTGGAAATTACATGGTAAGCCTACTGATGGGAAGTCTTCAAAACATCATCAACAACGTGATACTCAAGAAAATTGTGCTGTGAATACTGATTTACAAGGAAGTTCGTTTACTAAAAAACAAATGGAAGAGTTGCAGCAGTTTTTTAGTCAGTTAAACACTCATTCCCAATCAGTACCTGCAGGTAGAATTCCTTCTGCTACTTTGGCTAATACATCCACCACTCCTACTTGGGTTGCGGATTCTAGTGCAAGTGATCATATGACAAGTGATCTTCGGCTCTTTCACACTTTTCATGCCGACTCGTCTATCTCTCATATTCGAACAGCTGATGATTCTCTATCCAGTGTTGTCGGTCATGGGTCTATTCGAATAAATCAAGACATTTTGTTATCTCATGTTCTTTATGTTCCCAATCTTACTTGCAATCTTATCTCCATTAGCAAGTTGTCTGTCGATTTATGCTGTATCACGAAATTTAACTCTGATTTTTGTGAATTTCATGATTCTAGCTCGGGGAAAGTGATTGGTAGTACTAGGCTTTGTGGGGGTCTTTACCTACTTCCAGCAACTTTATTTTCCCACCCATCTACTTCCTACCATGTTATACAACAATTTCCTTTACTTGAACCTTCAACCGATGTTATGTTATTGCATTTTCGTTTAGGACATCCCAATTTCTTTTATCTTGCAAAATTGTTTCCACATTTGTTTGTCAATAAGAGTCCAAAATCTTTTTCTTGTGATATTTGTCCACTTGCTAAACAAACTAGGAGTGTTTATCTACCTTCTCCATATAAACCGTCCAAACCATTTACCATGATCCATAGTGATATTTGGGGACCATCTCGGGTCGCATCTTTACATGGGTTTCGGTGGTTTATTTCATTTATTGATGATCACACTCGTACTATCTGGACATTTCTCATGAAAACCAAATTTGAAGCTTGTGAAATATTTAAACGGTTCCATAAGATGGTTGAAACCCAATTTCAGTGTTCAATCCAAATGTTTCATTCTGACAATGGTAGTGAGTTTTTTGCCAATGTTTTGGGTTCTTTCTTTCAGGAAACTGAGATTATTCATCTTACTTCGTGTGTCAATTCTCCTCAACAAAATGGGATTGCTGAGCGAAAAAACAGGCATCTTCTTGAGGTTACTCGGTCTTTATTTTTTTCCACAAATGTTCTTAACTATTTTTGGGGGAAACCCTTTTAACTGCCACTTATTTGATTAACCGTCTCCCTAGTAAACCATTACAATTTAAGTGTCCGAAAGATTTTTTCTTCAGTTTTTTCCCAATTTTAAACCGATGACTTCATTGTTACCCCTTAGAGTTTTTGGTTGTACTGTGTTCGTTCATAGCAATGTTCCTTTCAGGTCCAAATTAGATTCTCGAGCATTTCAGTGTGTGTTTCTGGGTTATTCATCGACTCAAAAAGGCTTTTGGTGTTATTATCCTCGTACAAAGAAATTCTTTATTACTATGGACGTTACTTTCTTTGAAAAAACACATTTTTTCCTCAAAATTGCTATTCAGGGGGAGTCATATAATGAATATCAGTTTATTGACTCACAACAATTGTCACTTGATTTGTAGCCAGCTCTTTTTGATCAACCAGCACCGTCAAACCAGTTAAACCAGTCGAATAAGCCTACAAAATCGCTACAGCCAGACCAAACAACACTATCGAACCCAGAAAACGTATCCTTGCCAAACCAATCCACCGAAATACATTTACCTCGGCATGATCAACATATCACTTCGCCTCAAATACCTCAATCCGAGTTGTAGATTTACAAGAGACGACAAAAACCAATTTCTAAATCAATCCCTAAACCTAATCCCGAGTCTCCCACACAACATGGACACTGTCATGAACCGAAACCGAACGAGAATCCTTTGGAGAATGAAGAAGGTAATAAGAGTTCTTCCACTGAATTAAATGCTTTAATTAATGATAATGACTTGTCGATTGCTCAAAGGAAAGGGGTAAGAAAATGCAGAAATTATCTAATTGAGAGATTTGTTGCATATGGAAAGCTAACGCATTGGTTTAAGAACTCTACAACAAGTTTAGATAGCATTATTGTTCCAGATACGGTGGAAGAAGCATTGAAAGATCCCAAGTGAAAAAAGGCAGTAGAAGAGGAATTAAAAGCACTGGAAAACAACAATACTTGGATTATAGTTGATCTTCCGAAAGATAAAAAACCAGTCGGCTGCAAATGGGTATTCATGGTAAAATACAAAGCTGATGGTAGCATTGAAAGATATAAGGCGAGATTAGTGGCGAAAGGATTCACTCAATCTTTTGGAGCTGATTATCATGAAAAGTTTGCTCCGGTAGCAAAACTAAACACTGTGAGAGTGTTACTGTCATTAGCAGTTAATGAGAATTGGGTGCTTCATCAGTTAGACATCAAAAACGCATTTCTAAACGGAAACTTGGAGGAGGAAGTATATATGCGAATTCCACCGGGTGTGAAGAGTAATACAGGAAAAGCATGTAGATTACTAAAGTCCCTGTATGGACTTAAGCAATCTCCAAGAGCCTGGTTTGACAGATTTACAAAGGTGATTATTCAGGATGGTTACAAGCAATGTCAATCAGATCACACTTTATTTGTCAAAACATCTTCAAACAACAAAAAGGCAATTTTGATTGTCTATGTGGATGATATCATTCTAACAGGTGATGATTGTATGGAGATAGAAAGATTGAAAAAGCTACTGGCGAAGGAGTTCAAAACCAAAGACTTGAGAACTTTACGGTATTTTTTAGGCATGGAGGTTGCAAGGTCAAAAGAAGGAATAGTGATCAACCAAAGGAAATATATCCTTGATCTACTATCAGAAACTGGAATGAAGGTATGTAAGCTGGCTGAAACACCCATGGAAGCAAATCTGAAGCTAAGGAGAGAAGAATTGGGAAGTCCTGTGAACAAAGAACAGTATCAAAGGCTAGTAGGTAAACTAATTTATTTATCACTTACCAGACCTGATATTGCGTTCCCTGTCAGTATAGTGAGTCAATATATGAATGATCCAAGAGAAGAACATTTAGAGGCTGTGAATAGAATTCTAAGATACTTGAAAATGACACCAGGACATGGATTAATTTTTAGAAAGAGTGATGATAGAACAGTAAGAATTTTTTCGGATTCAAGCTGGGCAGGTGAATTAACGGATAGAAGATCTACAACTGGATATTGTTCATTTGTTTGAGGAAATTTAGTTACTTGGAGAAGCAAAAAACAGGCGGTGGTATCTCGAAGTAGTGCAGAAGTAGAATTTAGAGCAATGACACTTTGAATTTGCGAAGGAATTTGGCTTCAAAGAATGTTAACTGAGCTGGGGTTATGTGCCAACAAATGGTTTGAACTTCAAAGTGACAGTAAATCTGCAATAAGTATTGCAAAGAATCCAGTTCATCATGACCGAACGAAGCATGTGGAGATTGACAGACATTTCATCTCTGAAAAGATGAATGGTGGAACGGTGAAGCTCAATTATGTTTCAACGAAGAATCAGTCAGCAGATATTCTCACCAAAGCACTTCCAAGAATTACCTTTGATGAGATTATATCCAAGTTGGGTCTTTTCAACATTTACTCCCCAACTTGAGGGGGAGTGTAGGTTATGCAATAGATAAGTTAGTATTTTAATATAACACTAACTCTTAGAAA
Organism: Hibiscus syriacus; assembly: GCF_006381635.1. Taxonomy (NCBI): domain Eukaryota; kingdom Viridiplantae; phylum Streptophyta; class Magnoliopsida; order Malvales; family Malvaceae; genus Hibiscus; species Hibiscus syriacus. The sequence continues at coordinate 1,925,268 of NW_024063193.1, forward strand.
GTTAGATAGATAAGGATAACTACTAAGTAGTTTACTTCTAATAGAAAAGTTAGATAGATAAGGATAACTACTAAGTAGTTTACTTCTAATAGAAAACTTACTCCTAACTTTTCCTATAAAAAGATGTATTTTCACCATTCACAATATATAATAAAAAGAGTTCCTTTTTTTCTCCACTATGTTGTTTACTCTTTATCAACAGTATCCGAGCATTAAAAGATGAGAATTGGAAGAATGTCATGCAGGTTGAGATGGAAGCACTCGAGAAGAACAAGACATGAGACTTGGTAAAACTATCAGAAAGGAAGAAAGCAGTGGGATGTAAATGGGTATTTACAGTAAAATACAAGTCAGATGGTTCGTTAGAGAGGTACAAAGCGAGATTAGTGGCTAAGGGGTACTCTTAAACTTATGGGATAGACTATCTTGAGACATTTGCTCCTGTTGCAAAAACGAACACGATGAGAGTATTGTTGTCATTAGCTTCCAATCAAGGATGGAAATTACAACAATTTGACATCAAGAACGCCTTCTTACATGGGGATCTGGAGGAGGAAATATGTATGGATATCCCACCAGGATTCGGTTCAAATACTAGACAGGCAGTGTGCAGGCTAAAGAAGGCTCTATATATACTAAAATAGTCCCGAAGAGCCTGGTTTGGGAGGTTTACCAAAGATATGCTCAAGCTGGGATATAGGCAAAGTCAAGGTGATCATACTTTGTTTGCGAAACACTCACCTTCAGGGGGAGTAACTGTCGTACTAGTCTATGTAGATGACATTACAGTTACAGGGGATGATTTGGAATGAATGGATAATTTAAAGAAGTGTTTAGTAAGGGAGTTTGAAGTCAAAGGGCTTGGCAGACTAAAATACTTCCTTGGTATTGAAGTGACATTCTCGACAAGGGATCTTTATATCTCAGCAATAATATATCATAGATTTGTTGACAAAGATTGGCAAATTGGGATGCAAACTGCAGAGATGCCTATAGAAGTTAATCATAGGCTTGGAGGTACAATAGAAGATGCAACAGTTGACAGAAGCTCCTATCAGAGGCTTGTGAGAAAACTTATCTACTTGTCACATACCAGACCAGATATTTCCTATCCAGTTGGTGTTGTAAGTCAATTCATGCACAACCCTAAAGAATCACATCTAAGGGTTGTGCTCAAATCTTACAGTACTTAAAAGGCGCACCAGGTAGAGGAATTTTGTTTAAAAAAAAGGGAAAACTAACTTTGGAAGCATATACTAATGCAGACTATGCAGGGTCTATAGTTGATAGAAGGTTAACCTAGGTTACTACACTTTTTTGGGAATAAACCTTGTGACTTGGAGTAAAAAACAAAATGTTGTGGCTCAGAAGCTGAATTTAGGGCAATGACTCTTGGAGTTTGTGAGTTGTTATGACTGAAAATCATTTTGGAAGATTTGAAAATCAAGTGGGAAGGTCCAATGAGACTATATTGTGATAATAAATTTGCCATTAACATAGCACATAATCGGGTCCAACATGATAGAACGAAGCACACTGAAGTGGACAGACATTTCATAAAAGAAAAACTGGACAGTGGCCTAATTTGTACTCATTTATCCACTGGAGATCAACTAGCAGATATACTCACCAAGGGATTAACTGGAAGTATTTTCAGATATTAGCAAACAAGCTGAGAATGGATGATATCCACTTTTCAGGGGGGTGTTAGAAAGCAACTTCCTAAATTAGGAAGATTGTGTGAAATTAATTAGGAGATTCTGTAAAGTTCTTAGTATATGTAATCCCTAACTTTAAGGGATTAGTTTTCCCTAGGATTAGTTAGTTTTCTAGTTTAGAAGTTTCCTAAGTTAAGTCTTCTGCTTCTGCTTGTATATATAGTAGTGTAACGTTTCTATGAAATATATATAAAAATTCAGTCCATTTCAACATATATTTCAGCTTTTCTTAATACATCTCTTTCAACATGTTCTATGATTGCTGTTAGTTTGAGGTACTACCTTATCAGTGGCCTTATTTTCTTTTTTAACTGTAGTTTAACTTATTAATACATCAAGGAGTGGCTTTCAATCTTTCAATGTTCTGTTTATTTAATTTATTTTTCACATGAATTGATGAGGAAATGTATGCTCATGTACGTGAGGGTTTTCTTTTTCCCTCATATAAAGTAAAGGCTTTGGGCTGAAAAGAGTTGATCCTGTTTTGTTCCATGTTGAATAATGAAGCGGATATATTTATTTTAATTATTTAGATATTTTCAATAATAAACCTCATTGTGAAACTAAGATTGTTTTCTAAAAATGAGGAAAATACATCATAAAAAAGTTGTTTTCCTGGTATCTACTGCCAAGACTCGTGGAGCTAAAAGTATTGGGTCTGCTTGGAGAATGCATGGTTAAGTGAATGCTATAACAATAGCCTTTTGATGGGCAAAACTAATTATAGACTAATCAATAATAAAAGCATATTTTTTCTTTTTATAATAAGAATAGAGGCATCATTATCTTCCTTTGAGATGTAATTTTCATTTATTTTTCTTAATATCTAGAACTGTCAGTCTTTCTCCCTTCTCGTTGTTCTCTCTTCTTTCCCTTTTGACGAGAGATGCCTTGATGTAAGTGATGATTGCAATGAACTTTTTCTAGGGAAGATAAACTGGTGGAGCGTGTCAAAACACTTAGAGTACAACCTGGATCAGAACCAGATACAGACCTTGGTCCAGTTATTAGCAAGCAGGTACAAGATAATTCATGGTAGACTAAATTTTTATTATTTACATCAAGTCAATCTGGTGAGATGGAAGTGAATTTCTTGGGATATTTTGTGATGTTTGAGGTGGAACAATTTATAAATTTTTGGTTTGGGGAATGTGCGACTTACTTGTTGAACATGTATTTTTGCATGTCATGCTCAATTATGAAACAAGTCTTTAACGGTTGTGTTGGTTGATAGGCGAAGGAACTCATATGCAGATTGATCCAATCAAGTGTTGACAGTGGTGCAAAACTGGTAGTTGATGGGAGAAATATTCTGGTATTTTGTTTTATTTTGAGTTCTATCTATTTGATCAATGATCTGCTTGAACTATGTATTATTGATTTTTTTCTCTTGGCCTCTGCAGTTTTTATTGAGAAGAGAACTATTACTTCTTCCTTGAATATCAATGATCCCATAGGTTTTGAGATTTTCTGGTGTTTTCTTGTATTTATGAGATATAATATCCATGACAATTTCAAGGGAAGATCCCCTACTTGTTCTGAGATTGGACTGTGGTTATTAGGGATCATTGTGTGTAAGCCAGTGGGGTTATTAAAATATAGTTGTGGAAGTTTGATCAAAATGGTCTTTTAGTCTCATTTATTTCTTATTATGTTTTACCTTCAAGTGTGTGAAATTATGCTACAAAATAATGCCCAAGATTCTCCATGCAACTTTTCTCAGTAAATTTGGCAGAGTTTGTCGATTTTTAGTATTTTGATGTAGAAATGCCTGTACATGTTTGGAAATGTGATTTTACTTTGAAGCTTGAGGAAGTCCAAACAAAGACTCATTGAAAGTTTTTACCTTATGAAATAACTGTAGGTTCCAGGGTATGAACACGGTAACTTCATTGGCCCCACAATTTTATCTGATGTCAAAGTCAGCATGGAATGTTACAAGGTATATTACATTCATTCTGTAAGATATCATTTCCCTTAATTAGAGAATTGAACTCTATAACGTTTCGTAATAGTCGATAACAATTTTTTGGCTTACACAGGAGGAAATTTGTGGCCCGGTTCTCCTCTTTATGGAGGTTTGTTCCTTATTGTTGTTATGGTTTGGATTTTAGATAATGCCCCAATTGCAAAGTTTATTGTGCGCTTAAAAACACATTGACGTTGGTTTTGTTTTTATCATTGCACAGGCTGACAGCATGGAAGAGGCTATAGACATTGTTAACGGGAATAAGTAATGTCTCAATTCCAACATCCCTTGATTCCTTCGTCTTCTAAAACCATGGCAACTTTATATTTATCCTATACATATTCCTATTTCAGATATGGCAATGGAGCTTCAATATTTACATCATCACGTGTAGCAGCAAGGAAATTCCAAACCGAGGTTGCGGTTGGGCAGGTAATGTTGCACCATTGTCCCATGATTTGGTTGCTTGTTATGAAAAAAAAATGTTGATTTTCTTCTAATGGGGTGTTTTTGACTCAGGTTGGCATCAATGTTCCAATCTCAGCCCCGTTCCCTTCTTTTACCGGCTTGAAGCCATTGTTTGCCGGTGATCTCAATCTTGACGGTATATTTAACCTATAACATTTCCTGGGAAGCTTGTTATATTTCAATTCTATCTTGATCATAGATGAGATTATGTATTCATGTTGGCCACTCACACAGGCAAGGCAGGAATCCAGTTCTACACCCAGATTAAAACAGTTACTCAACAATGGAAGGATGTAGCAGCAGACACAAGCAGTGATATATAAATAAGGTCGAAATTATACATACGTCAGAACGTTCATATATTTATTTCAAAAAAAAAAAATATGTACGTTCATATAATCATAGGCCAGTTTTATATCTTTGGTTCTTTATATTTCAACTGATTGAATGAATTTGACCAATTCAAAACTTTTAAAAAAATATATATAATGTTTATCGTTTATCTATATAAAAATATAATTATTATTTGATATGTTATTGAAAAGTCTTGTTTTGAAACGGCTTTATTCTATCTCTGTGTTCTCAATTAATATTAAAATAAATATTTATGATAAAATGGGTTAAAACCGTGACCTTGAAAAGAAATAGGAAGAGAAAAAAGTAATAGAAAAATACCTCATTTGTGAATAAGAAGATTTGATCCTGCACTGCCAAGTAGTAGTGAGGTGGTTTGGAAAGTCATTTTACCGAACCCACTCATAAAGTTTTCTTAAACGAAACGCCCCTCAGCTGTGGGACCAATACATATCCCTTTCGTAACTCATGGATAGTTGGTAGCGAGATTGTTTTTTGTTGTTGAAAATCTAGTTAGTGTATCATTTGAAAATCATTTGGATTGTAGTACATAAATTACTTTCAATCCAACAGGCCCAAGACTAATTCATTTTTTAAGGCTTTTGAAGAACACACCCCATCTTCAGCCATCATCAACAACATTCCCCAATCAGACTCTTTTGTTACGCATATATGTTTGTTTTACGAGGTATGGTGTGGTAACTGTAACACCCTTAACTCGTACTTGGCCCAGATATGAGTTCGATGTGTCAGATTGACTTTTCAAAACATATACATTCATAAAAATTATATAAAATTTTAAACTTTTATTAACACAAAAGTCATATTTACATTATTGAGTTCAAAACATTACAGAGTTGATTAGAGCATACGTAAATCTACATTTGTTTACATGCTAACACCTTTAATACAACAAAAAAACTACTATGTGATTTACTTATGATCTGATCTCTTATGAAGATATGTTGTTCTTTCGGTCTCAAGTCTGGTCCTCGTGCTTCTTAGTACCTACGTATAAAGCACTTACACGTTAAGTCATAGACTTAGTGAGGCATAAACATATAATAAATAATTTCTATAATATGAACATGTAATCAATTATCTAATAACAATTATGCATGTAACCTTATAAACCCATAATGTCATATAGGAATCAGTATAAACAATAATAACATGCAAACATGTACATACTCTTTACATCTTTTATAAGCCCATGCACATTATTGAGAACTCAAGGTATACGAGTACTATGAGGTTGTGCACACATATGCTGTCACCATAGCTCATATAAAATCCACTAAGTGGCATATGAAATCTGTGTCCCGAAGGACCTATCTATATGTTCCGAAGAACATAGGTAAACTATCCATATGTCTCGAAAGACATAGGTAACCCTCGACTCTTGGCATGCCAACTATACCTATAGCTCTCATATCACACAACATGGGAATTTATCATTTATTCTATCACATGTATACCTATTCATATCAGCATATATAACATTTCCATATGATTCATATTCACATGTCACATGACTGGTATCTTGTTCTTATGTCTTCTCATAGACATAAATTCACATAGTCATATCACTCATTCCTATATACATGTACTCATATAGTTCTTTTCACAGAAGCAGATAAACTCCTAGTTTCTTATCGAGTATACCATAAAATATTCTGGTAAGGTCTCATAGAGTAGACATATATTCTCATAAGATTTCATGAACCTTTATATACTAACTCATATCACATAGGAATCAAACAAGTTTAGGTCATATTCTACTTAAACATATCAGCTTTTCTATATAACTTGTTTGACACATTTGTATACTAATTTATGTCGATATCTCTTAACTTATGTTATATTCTCATTTTTCATTTAATCACTTAGATTTAATTCATATAATTTATACATTGTTATCATATAACTAGTTATGTATTCTTATTACACCAAATAACATATAACCTCTATGAATCTATTAATGTAATTATGCATACATAATAGTCCAATCAAATACATACTAACATTCATATATTTATGCAATCGAATATTGGAATTAGACTTACCGCGAGTCTTATTCCATACACATCATTTACAACTAGTATAGTACGCACTCACCTTGGCCTCACTTGCTATCAATTACTCCTATGACTTCCTTTCTTTAGATTATATCCTAACTCTGAAGTCAATCCGAAACTTGCTTACGTTCTATGTCTACATAATCATACATTTTTACATGTCAGTATTCCAAATAATATACTCTGATTTCTCATTTCTTAAACTGAAGGAAATGTTAATTCATTTTCTATCTAAAGCAGGTATCGATATACTCAATATGGTATCGGTACATACCTTAACTGGTGTATCGATACATTCCCTAGGTATCGATACCCAAATTAGATTCGATAATTTTTCGTTTCAAGGGGTATCGATACACTCCTTAAGGTATCGGTACCCTTTGAATATCTTCCTGAATTTTACTCTTGAGGCATCGGTACCTGTTGAATGGGTACCGATACCCCTAGCCCAGAAATCACATTTTAAGCACGAAAATTCACTCTTTTCATCTTCAACACTTCACGTTTCCTTCCCTTTTATGTTCTTAACTCACATACATATGCTTACAACCATTTATACTCATTTATCACTTCTTAAACCTGAAAATCCTATTCTCTATATGGAATTCAAGAATCATACTCAATTTTCAACATGTTTTAAATCCAATTCTAACACTTCATATTCCTTAATTCCACTAATGACAAGTCAAATTTAGTCTTGAAACTTAATTAATACATTCCTATCAAAATTTCACTTATTCCCCTCTTTTCTTTAATCCCTCATAACTCTCTTATCTTTGAATTTTAAGGTAACTTAAGCTTTCCTTAAGCTTAAGTATAATCTAAAGAACAAAACCAAACTTAAATTTTAACTAATAATCAACTAATAATAATCTCACATTTGTCCACTAGCCTTCATGTATGGAGAAGAGAGGAGAAGAAGATAACTCTGGAAACTCATTTGGTCTCTCTCTCCTACCACATGGATTAATATATAACCATAACATAAATTAATTATTTCCTATACTAAATGACCAATTCGTCCTTATAATCCTCCTCCTTTGTAATTTAATCCTACCAAAACATTTCCCATTTAAGTCCTTGAACTATTCAATTGTTCTACTTTAATCCCTAAATTCTAGAATTTTACAATTTAGTCACTAACCCGGTATTGAGGATGTTACAAATTTCCCCTCCTTTAAGAAAATTCGTCCTCAAATTTTCACTGCACAAATCGATAAGTACACTGCCTACACATATCTTTTAATATTCTCTTATTGTTTTTCTTACCATCTCTTTCCTGTTCACTGTTACTAGACTTACCTTTTCATTTACTCAGTTCTTCATTTACATTCATTTTTATAGATCTGTATAATGTTACTCATCATATATATATACAATAATTCCAATCTTCACCATTCACGATTATGTTTCAATTGATTTCTTTCATCCTTTTCTAATTGCTTTGTCCCATAAACCAAAACTTTCTCTTACCACTTGCTCAACAGAATATAATCGTTCAACTATATCTTAAATTTTCTTAATATTTATAACTAAATTCTTACTTCTCTAATAATGTCCAATTAACCGAGAAACACAACCTTAAACTTCATCAAATATGATTAAACGTATTCATTACTGAATCATACAATCTTTTCTCAACACCTTGAACACTTTCCTTCTATATATCCTTGTCAAATTGGTTCTTTTAAATTCTTTTTTTAATTTAATTTCCTTATCTATTTAGTCTTTCATAAATCAATTTCTCCTTGTCTCATATATCATATCTTTTTCCTTATGCTTCCATAATCCTTTCATATCACTTATATTTATCCTTAAACAACACTTATCATCGTATTTCCATAACTCTGATAGTTAACACTACTTGTACAACCTTATTCTTTGTGAAATCTTTATTCAAATCACAACATACTTATCCCTTTATCATCTTAAACTTTTATGTTAATCTTTAACTTCTGTCAAACATACAAATCCTTTTGCTTTAATACATTCACTATCATATTACTTGTTATTCAACCTAATTCTTTAAAGCAAAACGTAAACCTTCGTCAAATCATCCATATATATATATTCTTTCCAATCAAAATAACTCATCCTTTATTTCCTTAACTTATCAAACCTTTCTTCTTACTTATCCATAATACAATTTCCTTCGTTCAAATTAAAACATTCCATTTACCTTTGTCTTATAAACTGATCACAGATGTATATATCCTTAAACTCTTTCAAAACAATATCCCCATTACTTAAGAACGATAGAGATCCTTAAACACTATAATTTCCAATCCGTCTGAACTAATTAACTTTACCCTTTTCACTCTACAATCAACATTTGCATACTAGCTATATAACTAGTCCATTTTCAATATTACATCAAATCCCTCGAAGAGTAACTCCATTAGATTAACAGGGAATTCAATTCCCTGAATCCGAATGGAACACCCTCAACATATCTAATTTACTTGAGCACTATGACTTAATGGATTTGTATCTACAATATTACTAAAAATAACTTCTAACTAAATTCTCAATTCTCTCACCAATTTACTACTCGTATATGAATATTCAAGCCCAAATCAACCAATATCATAACATATTTACTATAAAATAGAAACATACCTGTTATCGTCTCTGGATCATCACAGTCCTCATTGGTCTGGAGGTTATATACTCTAGCAGTGGAGCGTATTTCCTTTTGAGTAGAAGATTCTGTCTGATTTTTGCCTCTTCCTCCACCTCTTCCTCTCTGTGACATCGAAACAAATCGTTTCTTACTGTACAGACTCTCCTGTCCCTAATAATCAATCTCTCATGAAATGTCATGTTTCCCCACATCAGAAACAAGCTCCAAATTTAACTCTACATGTCCCACCATGATATCTTCTACAAGTCTTACATTGTCTCTGTTGTGCTCTTCCATCACCAGACCTTACTGATTGAGTTTGCCCAACTCTCATCTGATTTGATCCTCTATCGAAGGATGCCATCAATTCAGACCTTAATTGGGATCGAAATTCAAAATCTATGCCTCTCTTGGGTACTGCAGAACTTGATGAAGTCCCAATTCTTTTAGACGGTTGAGCTCTTTGCTCCCCAAATCATTCATTCTTAGCTCTCTCTAGAGCTGCAACACGGTTTTTCACCTCTTGAAATGAGGAGAGGTTCAGTACAATTAACATTTCCTTAAGCTTTGGGCGCAACCCCTCAATAAACCATTCACATGTAGCTTTTTCTGTAGGCATCAATTCTGCTGCAAAGTAACTTAATTTGTTGAACTCACACTCATACACTATGCAGTTCATTTGCTTCAGATTCAAGAATTCTTGCTTCATTTGTTTGACGAACTGATCTCCTATGTACTTATTTTTAAACTCTTCAAGAAACAAAGACCATGTCACCCGATCACTGGTCTTCCTCAAAGTGACATTCATCCACCAGATTCTCGTTTGCCCACGAAGCAATGAGACCACTCCATCTAACTTCTCCACATCAGAGTAGTGGAGTACATCTAGCATGATCTTTACATCATTGAGCCAAAGGTCTGCAGCAATAGGACCTTCTTCAGCTTCACCTTTAAACTCAGGAGCTCCTAGTCGTTTTAACTCCTTAGCTATATTAATCCTCTGAGCTGAGGAGGTAGGAGGTTGGAAGTGCGTTAAGATTGCGTCCAACGTCCTGAAGAAGACATCTTGATCTTGAACAGGCACTCCAGAAGGTTCCTGTCCTTCACCTTGCCTGGCCAGGGCAGGTGAATTACTACTCTCAGCTAATTTCTCATCTCCCGCTTCACTTCGGGAGCTATCTTGTCCGGACATCTAATAAGATACAACCAATAACTCTATTAGCATAACAACATACCTATTACTTATATTAGATCAGAAGTTGTCACTACTATGTTGGCATGTACACTTTTTAATACACTCTGGACTTCGGTTTATGCCGAGAATCAGCTAAACTTTAGCTTTGATACCATTAAATGTAACACCCCTAACCCGTACCCGACACAGATATGAGTCCGAGTTGTCACATTGACTTTTCAAAACATGTACATCCATAAAAACTATATAAAATTTTAAACTTTTATTATCACAAAAGTTATATTTACATCATTGAGTTCAAAACATTACAGAGTTGATCAGAGCATACGTAAATCTACATTTGTTTACATGCCAATACCTTTAATACAATAAAATACCTACTATGTGATTTACTTCTGATATGATCTCTTGTGAAGATATGTTGTTATGCAGATCTCAAGTCTGGTCCTCGTGCTTCGTAGTACATACGTGTAAAGCGCTTACACGGTAAGTCATAGACTTAGTGAGGCATAAACATATAATAAATAATTTCTATAATATGAACATGTAATCAATTATCTAATAACAATTATGCATATAACCTTATAAACCCAAATGTCATATAGGAATCAATATAAACAATAATAACATGAAAATCTGTACATACTCTTTACATCTTTTATAAGCCCATGCACACTATTGAGAACTCAAGGTATACGAGTACTAGGAGGTTGTGCACACATATGCTGTCACCATAGCTTGTATAAAATCCCTAAGTGGCATATGAAATCTATGTCCCGAAGGACTTATCCATATGTTCGGAAGAACATAGGTAACTGTCAATATGTCTCTAAGGACATAGGTAAACTATCCATATGTCTCGAAAGACATAGGTAACCCTAGACTCTTGGCAAGCCAGCTATACCTATAGCTCTCATATCACATAACATGGACATTTATCATTTATTCTATCACATGTATACCAATTCATATCAGCATATAGAACATTTCCATATGATTCATATTCACATGTCACATGATTGATATCTTGTTCTTATGTCTTATCATAGACATAAATTCACATAGTCATATAACTCATTCCTATATACATGTACTCATATAGTTCATTTCACTGAAGAAGATAAACTCCTAGTTTCTTATCGAGTATACCATAAAATATTCTAGTAAGGTCTCATAGAGTAGACATATATTCTCATAAGATTTCATGAACCTTTATATACTAACTCATATCACATAGGAATCAAACAAGTTTAGGTCATATTATACTTAAACATATCAGCTTTTCTATATAACTTGTTTGACACATTTGTATACTAATTTATGTCAATATCTCTTAACTTATGTTCTATTCTCATTTTTCATTTAATCACTTAGATTTAATTCATATAATTTATACATTGTTATAATATAACTATATATGTATTCTTATTACACCAAATAACATATAACCTCTATAAATCTATTCATGTATTTATGCATACATAATAGTCCAATCAAACACATACTAACATTCATATATTTATGCAATCAAATATTGGAATTAGACTTACCTCGAGTCTTATTCCATACACATCATTTACAACTAGTATAGTATGCACTCACCTTGGCCTCACTTGCTATCAATTACTCCTATGACTTATTTTCTTTCGTTTAAATCCTAACTCTAAAGTCGATCCGGAACTTGCTTACGTTTGATGTCTACATAATCATATATTTTTATATGTTAGTATTCCAAATAATATACTATGATTTCTCATTTCTTAAACTGAAGGAAAGGCTAATTCATTTTCTATCTAAAGTAGGTATCGATACACTCTATAGGGTATCGGTACATCCCTTAACTGGTGTATCAATATACTCCCTAGGTATTGATGCCCAAATTAAATTTGATAATTTTTCGTTTCAAGGGGGTATCGATACACTCATTAAGGTATCGGTACCCTTTGAATATCTTCCTGAATTTTACTTTTGAGGTATCGATACCTGTTGAATGGGTACCGATACCCCTAGCCCAGAAATCACATTTTAAGCATGAAAATTCACTCTTTTCAGCTTCAACACTTCATGTTTCCTTCCCTTTTATATTTTTAACTCACATACATATGCTTAAAACCATTTATACTCATTTATCACATCTTAAACGTCAAAATCCTATTCTCTACATAGAATTCAAGAATCATACTCAATTTCCAACATATTTTAATCTAATTCTAACATTTCATATTCCTTAATTCCACTAATGACAAGTCAAATTTAGTCTTGAAACTTAATTAATACATTCCTATCAAAATTTCACTTATTCCCCTCTTTTCTTTATTAATCCCTCCTAACTCTCTTATCTTTGAATTTTAAGGTAACTTAAGTTTTCCTTAAGCTTAAGTATAATCTAAAGAAAAAAACCAAAGTTAAATATGAACTAATAATCAACTAATAAGAATCTCACCTTTGTCCACTAGCCTTCATGTATGGAGAAGAGAGGAAAAGATGATAACTTTGGAAACTCATTTGGTGTCCCTCTCCTACCACGTGGATTAATATATAACAATAATATAAATTTATTTATTTCCTTTACTAAATGACCAATTCTTCCTTCTAATCCTCCTTCTTTGTAATTCAATCCTACCAAAATATTTCTCATATAAGTCCTTGAACTATTCAATTGTTCTATTTTAATCCTCAAATTATGATATATTACAATTTAGTCACTAAATCGGTATTGAGGATGTTACAGTAACGATCACTCACACAGATGGAGGAGGCCGGGCAGGTAAATGTATTGTAGGATATATCTAAAATTGCTCAGACCTACCTGTCCTGTTATCATACATTATAAGATTAAGTGAAACATCCATCATTTTGTTGTTTTGGTTTGATTTATATTCAGCTTGCCATACCATTTTTCTCATTTACTGCCAACAAGGCTTCTTAAGTTGTAGGGTAATATATAGATCATCACTATCATGCTTAGCCCTCTTTTACTTGACATTGATGCTCTAGTAAAAAGCAATGTTTTAAGGACATCAAATCTTATGAAATTTCTTTCAGAGACACTTCATGTTTCTTAAGCTTTACATCTTTGGAGATTTTAAGCTCAGCTGCTCAACTCAACTAAGCTCGCCTTTTCCAAGATTATTCAGTTTCTGAATCTGCGCTAAGTGCTTCCTTCCCCACAGATGACAGTTCAAGTCCTCTTATCCAGTGCAGTTTACATTACATATGGTGCACCGAAACTGAGGGATTTTAGTCTCACCATGTTTCTTTCCAACCTGTTGCTGCCCTTGTACATTTTCACTTGATTTTACTTGATTTCTCGACTTCTTCAATTCCTCTTTCGGCAGGTTATGTTGGCCTGTCTCGGTTTTAGGATTCACTGCCATGTGGATGCATTATTGATGGGAATATCAGACTCATTGGCGCCACTGAAGTAGTAGCAGCAGATACCTGTCCTTTGGGAATTAGTTTCGGCTTCTTTTGGAAGTAGCAGCAGATTCCAACAAGATTCCATGTGAAAGTTTCTGATTTGATAGAGTTATGAGTATGCTGTCTTCTAATAAAGTTATATTGTTATGTATTAGATGTCTGATCGTGAGAGTCCTCACAGTGAAAGAAGAAGTAATAGACCTGAGGGTAGTAGTAACTCACCTGCCCTAACCAGGCATGGTGAAGAGCGAACACCTCCAGTAGTACCAGTGAGAGACCAAGGGATATTTTTCGGGACGTTAAATGTTGTTTTGTCACGTTTTCAACCCTCTGCGCCCTCATCTCCTCAAATAAATATAGCTAAAGAATTGAAAGGTTTAGGAGCTCCTGAGTTTAAGGGTGAAGCTGAGGAAGATCCAATTGCTGCGCATCTTTGGTTGAACGATGTTAAGATTATGTTGGATGGGCTCCACTGTTCTGATGTGGAGAAATTAGATGGAATAGTTTCTTTGTTAAGGGGACAAGCTAGAATATGGTGGACCAATGTCACGATGAGATTAAGAAGTGATCAAGTGACTTGGTTATTCTTCTTGGAAGAATTAAATCGTAAGTATATTGGTGACCAATATATTAGACAGATGAAGCAATAATTTATGAATTTAGAGCATGGGAATTATACAATGTATGAATACGAATGTGAGTTTAATAAGTTAAGTCGTTTTTCTGTTGAGCTTATTCCAACTGAGAAGGATGTATGTGACTGGTTTGTGGTGGGTTTACACCCTAGGCTAAGAGAGTTGTTGATAGCCTTGAATTTGTCATCGTTTCAAGAAGTGGTTAATTGAGCTAAAGCTTTAGAGAGAGCTCAGAATAAAAGATTTAAAGAATAGAGAGTTCAGAAGTCTAAAAGGATGGGTGCTTCGTCGAACTCCTCTCCATCCAAGAAAAATAGGGAATGGGATTCTCCAACTCATGATATGTTGGAATCAAATGTTTTTATTGATAGAAGATAAAATCTCAGTCAAGTCAGGCAATGTTCATATTGTGGAAAGAATCATACAGGGGTATGCAGAGTAATCTCTGGAGCTTGTTTTAGATGTGGAGATGTTGGACATTTTATTCAAGATTGTCCACTTATGACTGAAGAGACAGTACAGAGAGAAAGATCTATAACGATATCTCAAAGAAATAGAGGTAGAGGTTATAGAAGAAATCGATCGGAGTCATTCACTCAACATGATATGCAACCACCTGCCCAAGTTTATAATTTAAGGACTGACGAAGATTTTGATGATCCAGAGATTTTGGCAGGTAAATTTCGATATCTTGGTAAAATAGTTTGGTTTTAATAGATTTGAGTAGAAGCAAGAAATAATGAATTGTTAAGAATTAATAATATATGATTTCCAAGTAAATAAGTTGTATAAAGGCTGTTTATGGAATAAGTAAGGAAGATATTTATATATTGAGTATCGAAGGAGAATTGTATATGAGTAAAGGTTAATAGTAAGGGTAAGGTAAGAATTGTTGAGTATTATAAAGGATTGTTTCATCTCAAGGTAAAGTGAAAATTTGATGACGAATTTTCTTTAAAGGAGAGGAGATTTGTAATATCCTGAAAATCAGGGTTAGTGACAAAAATGAAAATTTTTAAAATTTTGGGATCAATTTAGGAAAATTTAAATTCAAGGATTTAAATAGGATTATTTCAGTATTGGATGAAAGGGGTAAATATTAAAGGATTATAAGGGAATTATGGTAATTTTAGCTTAAAAGATATTTCCCCCTTTTATAAGAATGAAACACGTGGGTTTGGAGAGTTATCTGGAACTCTTCTCTTTCTTCTTTTTTTCTTCTTTCTTTCTTCTTTCTTTCTTCTTCCTGTGTGTTCATGCTTAAGCCTCAAAGGTGAGTTTTAATTTTGATGGTTAATTCTTGAATATTTGAGTTGTGTTTTATTCTTTGAGTGTTATATAAGCTTAAAGAAAGCTTATATAAGCTTAAAATACCAAGAGGAAAGAATTAGAAAGGAATTTCTATTAAGAGTTTAGAAATGAACTTTTGTTATAGAAAGGTTTTTGAAGTTCCAAGAATGAATTTGACTTGGCAAAGGGTTAATTAAGAAGTTAGAGGTGATAGAATTGAATTTAGAACACATGAAAAATTTAATGAAATTCTTTGATTCAAGAATTATGGTGGATTATGGGAGATGGTAAAGTCTTATAGTGTTATAAGAAGGTTTATATATGTATAGATAAGTTTTAAGGTTCAAGGAGGACTAATAAGTAGAATTTGGGGTCAAAACAAGACATTTTCATGCTTAAGATGTAATTTCTGGGTTGTGTGCATCGATGCACATTCAATGTGTACAGATGCACTCTCAAATAAATAAACATCGAATGCCATTAGTGCATCGATGCATAAGGAGTGCATCGATGCACCCCCTTAAAATGAAAGCATCGAAGGTGATTGGTGTACCGATGCATGGGTAGTGCATCGATGCACATGTTAAGGGGTGCATCGATGCATGGTATAATATACCGATACACATTAATAGGAAATGGAATAAATCTTTCTTTCAGTCTAAGAAATTATAGATTATAGTATATCAATGGGATACTGATAGTATAAATATATGATTGTGTAGACATCGATCGAAAGCAAAGTTCGGATAGGTTGACAGAGTAAGATACGCAAAGAAAAGAAGAGCTTAAGAGTGTTCATTGAGACCAAGTGAGTATATGATAGTAAGTGTACGTTATGTTAAGGAATTAAGACTTGCGATGAGTCCAATTCCGATATTATATGATATAAGTACTAAAGCATAAACATGTAGTGATATGGTGTTAGATAAATGGTATATGAGTAAATGCATATGTTTAATTGTTGAATGACATGAATACATGTTAGTATAATAAGATAGATTAGATGTTATAATTGAATGAAGGGATTGTATGAGAACATGTATATGCGAACATGTGTTGTATAATAGTGATATATAAGATATTGATAATAAGACATAAGATTACATGCATATGTAATATAAGTTAAAATATAAGAAATAATATGTTATATGCATATGAGAAAAAGGTATATGTGATGTGACCATGTGTGAAAAGGATGAATAATGTGAATTTCATGGAAAATGCTACGTGAAAGTAAACTGTGTGACTATGTGATAAAGAGTTATGTGAAAGAACTATGTGATATGAATATGTGAATGTGTAATGAGGTAAAAGATAATGCCCATGTCATGTGTTATGAGAGCTATATGTATAGTTGGCATGCCAAGAGTCGAGGGTCTATGTGGTCATTCGAGATATAGTGGTCATTTGGGACATATGTGTTATATGTGGTCCTTCGGGACATAGTGGTCCTTCGGGACATATGTGTTATATGTGGTCATTCGGGACATATACTGGTCCTTCGGGACAAATTCTATGCGCCCCTAGTGGGATTTATACGAGCTGTGGTGATAGCATAGTGCACAACCTCACAGTACTCACATACCTTAGGTTCTCAGTATGGTATCATGGGCTAGTGAACTGATTAATATGAACTTATGAGTGTTAATGTGATGAGTCTATGTGTAGGAAACATGGTTATGGACATTATACAGATTAAATGCATATGTTATTGTATTTCATTTCATTTTGGCATTCTCATGATATTTCCTTATTATTATTATATTGCCTCACTAAGTTGATAACTTAGCGTGTGAGTGTTTCACACGTAGGATCGAAGAAAGTAGACGAGACAAGTTAAGCAGCTGGACAACACTACTCCTGCAACTATCAGATCAGAGGTAACTTAATCAGTAGATCCTTTTGTTATGTAAATAAATTTTGGCATGTAATCAAATGGTCGAGTTATGTATGCTCTGAGTATTTTGATAAACTTGTATTAACATATGTATATTATTGTATTTTAATAATATAAGTTCAAATGTTTTATCGGTTTTTTAGAGTATTGTTTTGTTTAGTCAATGTGACATCTTGGACTCGTATCCGGGTTGGGTATGGGTTGAGGGTGTTACAGTTCGAGTGATGGAAAATTTGAAGTTGGAAAGACCGAGCAAGCAAGAAAGGGTAATAAATGTAATTATATAATATTAAGATTATAAAAAAATGTATTAATTTTGTAAGTTAATTTTGAAGGTTATTGGCAATGAGGAAGAGAAGGAAGAAAAGAAGAAAGAAGAGAAGGTAGAAAAAAATATAGTAGGGGGAATATGGTCAGGGGAGTGCAAGTAAATTTGAAATTTTGATGTCTGAGTTGGCGAGGCTAAAAAAAGTTGTTTCTCATTGTTTACAAAGATAATCTAGAATCAAAGAGACAATTGAGAGCCTTTAGGGGGAAGTGAGTGGAAAAATTGATGGAGTGGTTAAAGAAGTAGTGGAATTGAGGGGTGAATTTAAGGGGGTGATGGGAGAGGTTGAAACAAAATCGATGAAGGGGAAAAAATGAGGGATACATTAAAAGATATGAAGAGTTACGTGGAGAGAAAATATGATGAATTTAAAAAAGATGAAGAAGAAAAGTTGGATGCAGTGATGATGAAGGATGTTAACGTTATGCGGACACCGGAGAACGTAATTAATACTGACCTGAACTCAGAATGTTCTACATCAAGAAGAAGAAGCAAAAGGTAAGATGAATAAAATAAAATTGAATTTGATTTTTATTATTGTGTTGTGACTAATATTTGTAATCAAAATTGTAGGTTGAAAAAATGAAAATATCAAAAGAAATTGGTGCATTTGAAAGTGGAATGTTTGAATATTTATGGAATAGTGGGTTACCATTGAGGTTATAAACCAAATGATATATTGCTTTGTGAGTGATATTTAAATATTTTATGACAAAACAGTAATCCAAATTTATTATACAGCAAAGTTGTAATAAGTTGAGAAACCAATTCACCAAAGTATTTGATGTTGCAATGTTAAAACCTATGGCATGGGTTAGCGGTATGGTAAGTAGAAAGTATAAATTGTTAAAACCTAGTGAATATGTTCTAAGTGTGTAGTTAATTTTTGTTAGGTTATTGATTCGGTCGGATGAGTGTTGGTTAACGATGTGAAGAATATACTGGGGAAGCAGAAAATTGCCTACCTTCTATGCAATTTTGCGGAGAGTTAAATTAATAAATGTTGAAAAGTAGTGTTATGGATGGTCAATTAATAATGATTGTTGAGGAAATGCAGACAATGGTGTTATATCACAAGCCACGTGTTGATGATGTTGCGAGCTTTTGGGAGTGTATATTGAAAGATTATTCGAAATTAACCAATTATGATATGGTAAGATACCATATGATTTGTAAATGGTGTTTTGTATTTAAATATTTATAAAGAAATGTTGTATTTTGTTAAATTAGGTGTGACATTTATTGTAGATCTTTATTACAATAAACAACAGTCAGACCCATTGGTATTTGTTGGTGTTGGTATGGTTTCTTGTGTTGCAACGGTTTATGAGTCTATTTACAATGCCAAGGGCCAAAAAGTGTGTGCAATATACGAGGAAATTGGTATGTATGAAAGGAAATAATAATTTATAATGCATAATTTGTTTTTAATATAACTTGATATTTTTCACGCAAATGATCGTATTAGATAAACATAATAAGGAAGAGATATTTGTTAATGCATGTGGGCAACTGAAGGTCCCAATGAAAGATTTCAACTTTTTGGAGCATAAAATGAATGCACAATTGAATGGGTATGAAATTTGAACATAAATTGAATGTGCAATTTATAAGGGTTTCATATTTGAGCTGCGTGGTATTCAATTTTTTTAACAGAAATGATTGTGGCATTTATGTGATGATGCGGATGAAAGGGATCATTGCTAGAGGGTCAACGAATGATTTGGTAAGTGGAATGAAAAATTACTTTGCAGTTTAAATGTTAAAAGTCGTAGATTGAATGATGTGGTTAACATACTGACAATTTGAATATAGGTTGTTGGAGATTGGGATCGTATGAGAATATTAAACGATCTTATAGGCCACGATCAAAATAAAATGAGAGATGCGTTGACAATTACTTGCATGAGACATATGGAAAAATATATGTGATGATGTAAGTCAAATTGTGTATATGATGACCAAAGTTAGCAATAGGTTGTTGTTCATGTTTGTTATACATTCCATGTGTTATGATATTTACGATATATGTAGATCAGTACTTGCAGTATTCCAAATGTCGTCATTGTCCTAGTCGTAATAGACAGATTGAAATTATAAATAAGCATTGAAAATTAAAGACATTATAGTAAGATAGATATAGTAACTCACATCATTGTCATCATTTGGGGGACCGTACGACCATTCCATTATGTCTTCAAAATAATCTGTTGATGTAGGATGTGTGCATGTTTCCAAACTGAGCTTGACTTGAGGACATGTTAGTTTTTATGTCCCTCACCGTTGCAAATCCCACATCATCTAATTTTCTTCTCGACCTTATTCTTTTGTACTTCTTTTCACTTTTCTTATTTTTGTTTAGGGTCGTGAACGTTGTTTATGACATTACTTCTGTTGATTGAATCTTTCAAACCAAATGAGTGTTTAAATTCGGTCGTTAGTCTTTTCATCTCATCTCTTGCGGTTATGAAAGACGCATATGTCTTTGATGCAATGTAGCATAAATGACTTGACGTTGCACGTAGAGAAGTGAACCATGCCATTTGCATAACTTCTGGGGGTACATTCAAGTCAACAAAACATGGTGGACAAACCTTCGCATCCTTAGTCCACCTACTTCGAATCAAAGGCTTAGGCATATATGTGTAATCCAAGTGCTTCAAAACGTGAAGTTGATGGCGACATGGAATTCCTACAGTCTTGAATTTTCTACACGAGCATGTTAGGGTTTCCATACCGACATCAAAACTAATTTCAAATCTCTTTTTTTTTCTTTGTACTTTGTCAAAATAAAATTTTGACATTCATCTAATTCTGAAGCTGGTACAAGGTCTCCCGTTAAAGTTCTTCTTGGAACAAATGAAATGATTCGCGCGTATAAATTTCAACATCATGGCTTTCTAGGTCAATCAGTTTTGTGATCTAGAAGGGCTTTGTCTTGGAATTTAAGTAATGACTTTCAACTAATTGGTACGCATTTTACTAAACCCTTCTTCAATTGCACGAACAACATCTAAATATGTCTTCATGTTTTTCAGTACAATCGCGAGTGAAGCATTCATAGACTCGCACCTTTGTGTAGAGCGAATATATAAAAAGAAATGATCGGTTAGATATGCTTGTGCCCATAAATGTCGAGTATTTCCCTTCTCAATCACCCATGGATGCTTTTCGATATTGAATTTGGAAACAGTTGAATGCAATTGAATATCAAATTCCTTTGTTGTCCACCAGGAAGCTATGCATGTAGAAAATTCTGTTGTAAATTTACGGTCACCAATGTTAGTTTGTGCATTGCGAGAAAGATGCCAATAATATAATATGTGCTTAGCAAAAGTGATAATAGATTTGATAGCCCTCTGCATTGCCCTATCCTCATCGGTGACAATTGAAAGAGGTGATTTATTCATCATGGCTTGTAAAAAAAATTTCAACACCCACTCGAAAGATTGGGACGTTTCGTCAGCAATAATGGTAGTAGAAAATACTATTGTGCTATTGTGACGATTGACACCAACAATAGGCATAACTATACAAATTATCTTTATGCATTGGGTTGAATGTAAATACATCATCGAAGCACGTGTAATATGATCTCGGTGTTGAATCAGCTCAAATAAGATTATGCAATGCCCTTGATTCATCTACTGAGTATGTCAAAAAGAAAACCCGGGATCAACTTGTTTCTTATAATCAAAGTAAGCAATTAGTGTATTGACATCCCCATTGACGATTTCCTTTGCTTTACCTCTTTGAAGTATGTTGTAGAGGTCTTTATGTGTAAATCCAACATTGTGATAACCCTCTGCCTGATGCGTGAAATAATCATTACTTGTAATGTCCCAACACCAACATATTTCAATGTTGTTACCTCATCCACATCATCCTTACTCATATCTCTATTTGAACGAATAAATGGTGTCATAACAGTTGTGCACAATGCATGATTATGTTCATGAAAAGACTTACATAGAACCCATTGATCGTTTGTATTTGTTACTGTCACCTAGACTTTTGCCTTGCATTTGGTTCTTATGACTGGCGTATGAGCATGTTGACGATCAATAGTATTGAGTTTGGATGACCGAAACCTTCTTTTGAACAAAAAAATTCTTGTGTCTTCACATTCCCTTCCCTATCAAGGCGTGTTGTTCCTCGGCATACACTGGAACCATGTTTTCATGTATATTCCTTGTAAAAGTCCCAAGTTTCCTCACGTGAAGCTTCTCTTCACGGCATTCCTTGCTCGGTTTAACATTGTCTGATGCAGTATGGTCCATAAATAATGGTTCAAAAGTACGAAAAATGTATGCTTGTTTTAGGAAAGTTCAGTGGTCCCAACAGGAGTAGGTGTTGAATTTTGATGTTAAAAGTTGAAGTAGAGGTTCATAAAACAAGATGCTTCAATGGTGCTTTCAATTATATTAAGAGGTGGTAGTTGAAGGGTGGATACAACATTTATTTCCCAGGACATATTTAGGCCTGTACAATTAATAAGCACCAAATTCAATAAATTAAATTGGACGTATCGATACCACTAATGTAAATATCGATACTTTGGTTATAAGTTTATACACGTTTTCTACAAGTATAGATACTTGTTGTGCCAATATCTATACTTTTATTACAATATTCTTGTATGTATCGATACACATTATTAAAGTATCGATTTTTATAATTTCGAAACAATGTATGCAAAGTATGAAAATGTCCAATTTCGTTACTTTTTATATCCCAGGAGATACTTTTATTCTAGTATGGATATCAAACAATTTGCTCGCAACAAATTATCTATACTCATATATAAAGTATCGATACTTGTAATTTTGATACCTATTACTTTACAATAATAGGTAAATATATGTTCATAACGGTACCGGTTGAATGATAATAGGCGTAAACATAAAGTATTGATACTTACTAAATATGTATCGATACGTTTAGTCCAGTATGCATCTCAAACAATTTGTACGCAAAAAGTATCGATAAACATATAACAAGTATCGATACTTATAATTTCTAAACCTATTTCTTTAAAAACAAATAGGTAAATTTACAATGAAAATGATAAAAATCTATCGATTTAATGATAATAGGCGTAAACATAAAGTATCGATACTTTTAGTTTAGTATGCTTCTCAACAATTTGCATACACAAAGTATCGATACATGTATAACAAATATCGATACTTATAATTTTGAAACCTATTACTTTAAAGTAATAGGTAAATTTACAATGAAAACGGTAAAAATCTATCAGTTTAATGATAATAGACGTAAACATAAATTATCAATACTTTTTGTATATGTATAATTACTTGTATTCCAATATTCATCACAAAGAATTTGCATACAAAAAGTATCGATACACGTATCACAAACATCGATACCTATAATTTCGAAATCGATTACTTTATAGTAATAGGTAAATTTACAATGTAAACGGTAAAAATCTACCGGTTTAATGATAATAGGCGTAAACATAAAGTATTCGATACTTATTATATAAGTACCAATACTTGTACTCCAATATGCATCACAAACAATTTGCACGCAAAAAAAGTATCAATACGCGTATAACAAGTATCGATACTTATAATTTTGAAACATGTTTCTTTAAAGTAATAGGTAAATTTACAATGTAAACGATAAAAATCTATCGATTTAATGATAATAGGCGTAAACATAAAGTATCGATACTTTTTGTATAGATATCGATACTTTTAGTCCAGGATGCTTCTCAACAATTTGCACGCACAAAGTATCGATACACGTATCACAAGTATCGATACTTATAATATCGAAGCCTATTACTTTAAAATAATAGGTAAATTTACAATGTAAATGGTAAAAATCTACCGGTTTAATGATAATAGGCGTAAACATAAAGTATCGATACTTATTATATAAATATCTATACTTGTATTCCAATATGCATCAGAAACAATTTGCACGCAAAAAGTATCGATTGACGTGTCACAAGTATCGATACTTATAATTTTTAAACCTATTACTTTAAAGTATTAGGCAAATTTACAATGTAAACGGTAAAAATCTATCGAATTAATGATAATAGGCGTAAACATAAAGTATTGATACTTATTATATAAGTATCGATACTTGTATTCCAATATGCATCATAAACAATTTGCACACAAAAAAGTATCGATACATGTATAACAAGTATCGATACTTATAATTTCAAAACATATTTCTTTAAAGTAATAGGTAAATTTACAATGTAAACTGTAAAATCTACCGGTTCAATTATAATAGGCGTAAACATAAAGTATCAATACTTTTGATATATGTATCGATACTTTCGATCTAAACAACATCGATACTTTCAACACAATTATCGATATTAAACCAATTAACCGGTTATGTAAATAATATTTTACCGGTTACAATATTATTAACCTATAAACAAATTGGTACCAATGTTCAAGTATTAGGACACACCTATTTTTTTATTCAGTATGCACGTTTTTTGTCTTATTTATTTAAAAAAGAATCAATCCTCCATACTTGTAATTGAAATGTCGCTCCCCAAAAGGCAGAAGAGAACTCTTCCACTCCGACGAAAACCATTGTTCAAAAAATTTGCTCTATTCAAGCTTCCTAAAATATCCCTTTCATTGGAGACATTTCTTGCAACTATTACGATAAGATTTGTAGGTAAATTTATATAGATTTTATCCTAAATTAGGGTTTTAGTGATTTAGGGAATCGATAGTTTTTTTTTCTTAATGTGCTTGTGTTTCATTTAACAGCCTCTATATCCACTCCTAAAAATGGCTCCAAAACGTCTGAGACGCAATTCTTCTCAACCAAAACCTTCTTCTCAACAATGTCTTCTTCTCAACCAAGGTCTTCTTCTCAAGTAAGGGCTACTAATCAAATCAGGTCGTTTGATACAAACAACTTTAGATATTTTAGATTCGTCCCGAACGTGTTATTGACATGGATTTCATGTTCAATGAAAAATATAAATTTGATATTAAATAGATATTTACAGATTGGGGTTGCTTGAATTTCTTGGTGTAGAACCAAAATATTTCTCAAACTTTGTTTGAGTGTTCTACAATAATGTTTCATTCCACCATGAGCCTAATTGGAACAATATCATTGGAATTAATACTCATGTAATGGAGAAGGATATATATATATAATATTGTTGCAGGTATAGGTGTCGAGAATAAAGGGGATTCTGATGAAACTAATTTAGATCCTATAATTAAATGTGTGGATAGAAATAGCCCCATTCACCTAGATGTGGAGGCCAGAGTGTTTCACAAAATTCTCACTTAGTTTATTAGGCTTCCGGTGGAAATTTTTTCGTAGTTCGAGATATAGATCCTACAATTAAACGTGTGGTTAGCGAAGTATAGCTCAAAAACCACTCCAAATATTGCACAACTGATATTTGAGACACTTGTTAATTTAGTCAAAAGGGATGAATTCATTACAACTTCACTGCCATATGGATGTGTCATTACCCATCTGTTGAAGAAGAATGAAGTGGATTTTTCTCTTGACTGCCCTTTTCATTTATCCCGGAAGATTGACATGTTATCCATGACTAAAGTCGGATATGAATTTATTGAAAATGTTGGTTGGACTAAAAAAGATAGAATTAGAGTAGAACTAGAGAAAGAGCAATTGAACCTAATTGACAATGACGACCAGCAACCGATGGAAGACGCTAAGGCTGAAGATAATATTACAATGAAGTCAGTGATGGAGTACATGGTTAATTTCTGGTCTCATGTGGGGCACATTAATGACCAAATCGAGGAAATATGAGCCGATATTTCATCATTGTGTGATGATTCTTCAACTTGCGTAATGAATTCCGTCAAAGACATCATACGAGTTAGGTAATTCATTCTTTATGTTCTAAGTATTTACATGTTGTAAAATGTATTTGCTTTTCTTATAACAGCGGTGGAGAAGGTGGTAGACAACTAAGTGCTGAATGAAGAGGATGGCATTATAGATTATGAGGATGAGGATAAAGATCCAAACAAATATATGGTGTCTACAACACCACCGGCAAGAAAGCTTGTCATTTTTTATGTTAATGGAATCCTTGCCTACTTTTCAAAAAATCCCAAAGGTTTTAAATTTGTTCATTTCTATACATTAATTTAACCTATATATGTAGAATTTTAATGTCATTTTATTTATGTTGTATATGTTATACTGAGACCAGGTGTATATGAATTTCTTCATTTTTGTTTAGAAAACTTTGTTGTTGACATTTGGTCTTTGAAGTTGAAGTAAGCATTGTTAAGCAATTGAATTACTATAGATAAATGGATAATTTATAATTGGATGTTAATTATATAAATTGATAACAATTTGAGGCGTAAAATTGATTGTGTACTTGACAAACTACCTTTATTGTATGACCAATTTATATTCATTTGGGTAAGATACATTTTTTTTGCGTTGCTTATTTTTATTTGTTTATGATTCCTACAAATTTATGTTTGACTATTTCTATAAACAAGATCAAGTAAAGTGCAAAAAACAAAAAGAAAAAGAAAAAGATGAAGTTATCTACTGTAAAGATCTGCAAGATGTTTGGAATATGTTTCCTCTATATAACCCGTGAATTACACTGTTGGTGGATGATTCAACAGAAAAAATGATTTATAATCCAATAAGTTACATGTTTGCCATATGTTCTTTCTGTTAAGCTATATGTTCATACATTGGTTCTTTTACAATTTATGTATTTATATAGCAATACAGTTACATATGTTCACATCCCTTTGACTCTTCATCTTAGAACTACAATGCTTTAGGTATGACACAAATTTATGACTACTTATGCGAAATTGGTTTCTTATTACATTATTGAACATGTTTCGTTTGCTAATTTCAATTATTTATATGTCCTCAGTAAAAGGCGGAAACATCCGCAAGTATTTGAAACATTTATCGAAGGCGCCTAATGTTCCGGACTTTGTCAGAAATATTCATCAATTTAATTTCTTTATGGGTAGACTACTAGAACATTGTTATGTATAACATTGTTTTGTATGTTTGGTTTACTTATATTGTGTGCATATTTTTTTATCCATACACATAATGCATTATTTTCAATTTTAATGTACTTAAACATATAAAACAAAAACTGTGTATTTTAATATTCATATCCACAATACAACATGTGACTTACACAGTAAAGATTTCATTATGATGGGACACTGTAAAGAATACATTACAATATCTGACTATCTCGTCTTGTTTTCCATTCACGTGGCTGCTTTATTTTCGTGAATCAACTCATCTTTGAACCAGTATCGGTTGTGCGTCTTTCCCTACTTTTGGCTGATAACACATGTTACTTGAACAATAGGAAACAATTATGCAGTTTTCAATTTGAATTTGATTTTGAATTTGAATTTGAATTTGAGCTCCACTATAAATATGAGCTTTGTAAGCTTTGTTCCCTTCAGACAACAACATGCCCATTGCCTCTAGAGGT
This sequence comes from Hibiscus syriacus, assembly GCF_006381635.1. Lineage (NCBI taxonomy): Eukaryota > Viridiplantae > Streptophyta > Magnoliopsida > Malvales > Malvaceae > Hibiscus > Hibiscus syriacus. The sequence continues at coordinate 1,952,742 of NW_024063193.1, forward strand.
TATACTGTTGTGAGGCTCCTGCTAAATGTTGTGATATATGAGAAGAAGTTGGTTGGAATCACCTAGTTAATATATGTTGTGTTTGTAACATCAAATGTAATTTGTAAGATTATTTTCTTATTAACTTACACAATTTTCATATTAGCATTGATTAATCCTAATTTACATTGTTTCTTTCCTATATGAAACGCGAGGAAAATCCCGGTAACCATAATTTTGAGGCCCAAGCTAGAAGATTGTATATGTGAAGAATGTCTTTCGGATATAATCCATTTCATCCAGCTCATAAAGATAAGATAACCGTAAACCGAAACTGTCGAAGCGAAACATACCTGATGTAGAAGCATATGCAGATTTAAAATCTCGAAGCTGATGCATATAGTTCTCAAACAGTTAAAGCATCATAAACGTATCGGACTTATGATTTGGGTGGTATATGGGAAATGAAACTAAGGGCAACCAAAAATCCCAAGAATTAAAGGCTACAACTTGTAATAATAATAAAAATAATTGAAGGATACACATGTATAAAGTATTGATACTTAGCTAAATTAACAATGTAAATGGTAAAAGTCTATTGGTGTAATGAAAATAGGCGTCAATGACAAGTATCACCATTGTCATTTACGGCTATTTTCATTATACCGTAACACTTTTATCCATTTACATTGTTAATTTACCTATTACTTTAAAGTAATAGGTTTCGAAATTCAAAGTACCGATACTTGTTATTTACGTGTGTATCTTTAATTCTTTTTATTATTATTAAAAGATGCACTGTCCAATTCTCAAGAATTTTGGTTGCATTTGATTGCATTTCCCGTGTACCACCCAAATCATAAGTTCGATATGCTTCTGATGCTTTAAATGTTTGAGAACCAGATGCATCACCATCAATATTTTAAATATGAATATGTTTCTACATCATCTATGTTTCTCTTAGACTATTTCGGTTTACGATTATCCTATCTTCATGAGCTGGATGAAATGGATTCGATCCGGAAGGTATTCTTCACATATCCAATCTTCTAGCTTGTGCCTCAAAATTATGACGGTCGGGATTTCCCTCGCGTTTCATGTTGGTTGATTGCTCTGAATATATCACAACATTTAATCTCTGAAGCATTGTTGGTTGATTGGTCGGGATTTTCCTAAGAGTTGTTGGTTGATTGCTCCATATCATTTGATAGAAGATGAATGAGTTATTACAATAGTGTACACCTACTCCAAGTATCGACAATATTAATTTTGAAACATAAATTGCATAGTTTTTGTATCCATACTTACGTTTCTGTATCGATATCCATACTACAAGTATCTGTATTTTAAATTTGAAGATTGTTGAAATATCAATACTAGTTATTAAAGTATTGTACACCTACTCCAAATTCCAGTATGCTTGTAAAACAATTTGCACGACAAATGTATCGATACACATCATTAAAGTATAAATTTTTATAATTTCGACAACAAAGTTTCGATACTTAGAATTTTGAAACGTATTGCTTTAAAGTAATACGCAAATTTACAATGTAAACGGTAAAAATCTATCAGTTTAATGATAATAGGCATAAACATAACGTATCGATTATCAATACTTTTATTCAGTATGCATCTCAAACAATTTGCACGTAAAATAATATCGATACATGTATAACAAGTATCAATACTTATAATTTCGAAACTAATTACTTTAAAATTATAGGTAAATTTACAATGTAAACGGTAAAAGTCTATTGGTTTAATGATAATAGGCGTAAACGTAAAGTAGTGATACATTTTGTATAGGTATCGATACTTGTAGTCCAGAATGTACCTCAAACAATTTGCACGCAAAAAGTATCAATACACATATAACAAATATCAATACTTATAATTTCGAAACCGATTACTTTAAAGTTATAGGTAAATTTACAATGTAAACGGTAGAAGTCTACCAGTTTAATAATAATAGGCGTAAACATCAAGTATCTATACTTTTTGTATAGGTATCGATACTTGTAGTCCATTATGCTTCTCAAGAATTTGCACGCACAAAGTATCGACACACATGTATAAAGTATCAATACGTGGAATTTTGAAACCGATTACTTTAAAGTTATAGGTAAATTTACAATGTAAACGGTAAAAGTATACCGGTTTAATGATAATAGCCGTAAACATAAAGTATCGATACTTTTTGTATATGTATTGATACTTGGTCCAATATGCTTCTCAACAATTTGCACGCACAAAGTATCGATACACATGTATAAAATATCGATACGTGAAATTTCGAAACTGGTTACTTTAAAGTTATAGGTAAATTTACAGTGTAAACGGTAAAAGTCTATCAGTTTAATGATAAAAGGCGTAAACATAAAGTATCGATACTTTTTGTATAGGTATCGATACTTTTAGTCCAATATGATTCTCAACAATTTGCACGCACAAAGTATCGACACATATGTATAAAGTATCGATACGCATAATTGAAAAACTGATTACTTTAAAGTTGTAGGTAAATTTACAATGTCAATAGTAAAAGTCTACTGATTTAATGATAACAGGCGTAAACATAAAGTATCGATACTTTTTGTATAGGTATCGATACTTTTAGTCCAATATGCTTCTCGCACGCACAAAGTATCAATACACATGTATAAAGTATCGATACACGGAATTTCGAAACTGATTACTTTAAAGTTATTTGTAAATTTACAATATTAACGATAAAAGTCTACTGATATCAAGTATCGATACTGTCTATATAGGTATCGATACTTTTATTCCAGTATGCTTCTCAAACAATTTGCATGCAAAATGTATCGATATATATATAAAGTATTTATACTTATAATTTTGAAACCTATTACTGTAAGGTAATAGGTTAATTTACAATGAAAAAGGTAAAAGTCTATCGGTATAATGATAATAGGCGTAAACATCAAGTATCTGTACATATGTATAAAAATCGATACGTGCAATTTCGAAACCTATTGTTTTAAAGTAATAGGTAAATAACAATGTATATGGTAAATGTTTTTATCGGTATAATGAAAATAGGTGATACTTAATACAAGTATCGATATTGTCATATAAGTATCGATTCTTATAATTTCGAAACGTATTCTTTAAAGTAATAGGTAAATTAACAATGTAAACAGTAATATGTTGATAATATTGATAACAAATCAAGTAATTAACCTATGTTGTTATTATCGGATTTCTAATGCTCCATCAGTTTTTAACAGGCGCTACCTATTACATTAAATAAGCGCTACTTGTTATGTTATTATGGTTGATAATGTGTCCAATAATTAACCTATTTTGTTATCCTCATATTTCTAACGATCCATCAGCTTAAACTTTAGTAACATTTTAGGTGCTACGTAATATGTTGATAATATTGATAACAAATTAAGTAATAAACCTATTTTGTTATGGTCGGATTTCTAAGGCCGCATCAACTTTAAACAAACGTTACGTTACCTATTACATTAAATAAGCGCTACTTGTTATGTTATTATGATTGATAATGTTTCCAGTAATTAACCTATTTTGTTATCGTCAGATTTCTAAGGCTCCATCAACTTAAACTTTGGTAACATTTTAGGCTCTACCTAATATGTTGATAATATTGATAACAAATCAAGTAATTAACATATTTTGTTATATTCAGATTTCTAAGGTAACATCAGCTTTAAAAAGGCGCTACCTATTACGTTACATAAGCGCTACATATATGTTATTATGGTTGATATTGTTTCCAGTAATTAACTGGTTATGTTAAAGTCATATTTTTTTTGCGCATTTTACATACGAGGATAACATTCCCAGTTATTATCATTATTATTACCAACATAAATAACATTTCTGTTGAAAACATATAATATTTCCGGTAGCGCTTTTAACTGATCACCTAATTAATCAGTCACACACCGTTTTTAGCCGCATTTTAACTGCCTAACAGTAGAACCTCCCCTTATAAGTGCATTAAATCCAACCATGAGGATACTTCCAAAGGATAACCCAAAGCAAAAACAGGCCTGCACACCAAACCAGAACTTCATTAACAAGATCCATTGTTTAATTACATCAAATGAAAACTTCTTCAAAAAGTAACACCAAGCAAGAGAATCAAAGCATATCAATGCAAACTTGACAAGATCCTGCAAACCCATTTCATTGATTCAAAGTGTGCAAAGACCAAGACACTAAGAAAACCTCTTGCAGTAAGCAAAGCCTGGAAAACACCAAAGGCTAAAAAAAACAGAGATCCACGGCTTTTGAAATTAACAACTTCACAAGACACTGTTGTTGGTAAAGTTGCATAGTCGCTTGATGTAGAGAGTTTACTTCACGCGTGGTAATCGAAAGATAGTTCTATGGTCGGCGAGTACGAACCACGTATACGGGTAAAGGTAAGTTATAGGCATGGTTTTTAGAACCGGATCGGTTAACGAACCGGTTATGCTATCGGTTCACTGGTTCAACCGGTTGAACCGATTCGACCGGTCGAAAGAACCGGACGACATCATAATTATTTAAAAAATTAAATAAAAATATAAAAAATATTTAATAAAAAATAATTTTTTATATCACAAGTCATATTCAAAGCAAATCATAACATATATACGTTAAAAACCATAAAATTAAGTGAAACAAAATGATTCAAATTAACTACAACATAATATTTAAGGTAAAACATATTAAATAATAAATATAATTATATAACTATAATTAAAAAATAAATTTGGACTAAAAAAATTATAACAAAATGATATTGTTTGGTTTAATTTTTTTTTAAAAAAAACAATCCCACATGGCTAAGAAACATAGAAGAGCATCCCAAAAGTCTAAAGAGTAAAAATATTAGAACAAAACAATTCCACATTACTAAGAAACATAGAAGAGCATCCTAACTAACTTTTATAAATAATAGAGGTAATTTGACATTCAAATCATGGAGCATTTTGGTAAACATTGAGTGAACTATTCTTTCACTTTAATCAAGCTCGAATTTTAGGTTTCAATCGAGCTTCTAAATTTTTTTTAGTTCAAGCATTTTCGAGTTCAAGTTTCAATATTATATTTCGAGTTCGAGTTGAACTTGATAATTTTTAGCTCGTGAGTTTGAGTCGAGTTGAGCTTACTTTTAAAGTTTTCAAGTTCGAGTCGAGCTCAGCAATACTCGAGTTCGACTTGGCTCGTTTAACAAACGACGTCGTTTGGTTTAATTTTTTTTAAAAAAAAATACAAAATTGGCGGTTTTTTCCGGTTTTCAGCAGGTCCTGTTTGAACGGTTCAACGGTTTCGGCCGGTTCACTAGTAACGGTTCAACCGGTGTAAATTGAACCGGACTAGACAACGATTTCCAATTGAACCGGTTGAACCGATCAATCCGATCCAATTTTCAAAACAATGGTTATAGGTCGTAGGTTCCTCGTAAAAATGAGACATTCATTTGCTCGGGCAGATTGCCCAATTGTTCTATAGCTATCTATGCATATGGAGTATTAAGTTTCGATTATATTCCCGAGAATCAGATCGCCTGCTGCCATTAATTCTTTTTGGCAAAAGGGTAATTTTATCGTATAATAGATTCAATTTATCACTTTCTCTCTTATTGTGTTTTCGTATTAATTTAACATTCGATGTTGCTCAATTACATTATTTTATATAATAACCTAACTTAAAACTCTAATTATAAAACATAAACCCTAAATCACAACCTCATAACCTTTGAATTATAAATCCTAAACCATGAAACATAATTTTAAGTTTATAATTTAGGGTTTTAAGTTAAGAGTAGGATATAAAATGATACGATTGAATAACTTCAATGACTAAATTGATGTGAAAACACGATAGGACGAAGTGATAAATTATGTCTACTACAGAGGCAAATGTGACCCTTAAGCCATTTTTTTATGGGCAAGTCTAAGATGGTACCTCTCATAAGAGAACTCTCAATCATTTAAAAATAAATACTTATACTCTTAATATTTTTAATACTCAAATTCAAGACTTCAAAAATAACAACAATTATTTTATTTTCAAGATTGTTTGGTTAGGGCAATGCGTCAACACAGTCGATCCATTTGGATCCAGTCATGTTTATACTTGTCGGTAATTCGGGCGCAAATTACTATTAAACTTAGGATAAACTACACTTGTGATCACCGAATTTTCAAGATACTTTCACTTTGATTACCAAAATTTTAAAACTTATATTACAATCATTAAATTTGCGTTAAGTTTTAAGATAAAATAAATAATATTTGTATACTTTGAGGACACAATTGATAAAAGAACGTGAAGTACCAGTTTAGGAAAATTGGTAAATGTTAGGGTGGAAAAGTGCATTAAGCCGATGATCATGGAACAGGAAGCAGCAGGCCTGAAATACACGTGTTGCGGAATCATTTGCTTAATTTTGCACGTGGGGACACTGCAGAAGATAGAACATCACGTGATCGATTCTCAAAGACCAAATCCCACGTACAATTAACAAAATCCTGCTGCTGCAATTAGAGGTGTCTAAAAATATTCGATCCGGTTGATTTGATCCGTCGTTTCGAACATAAAAAATCAGGTAATTTTTTTTTTAAAAATTATCTGATCGGGTCGGATACTCGGTTATCCGAGTATCCGGTTAGTTTATTATATATATATATATATATATATATAATATAATGAATTATTAGATTTTGTATTTCAAACTTTTAAATTTTATGTTCAGATGTTGGAGTATGTAATTCGACGTTTTGAACATTTAAATTTATATATATATTTTTAAAATTAATAAATTGAAAATTAAAAAAATGGGTAACTGCAAAATCCGATACCTGATTCTCGGTAACCACAACATCTGGGTTAAGACACGGGCCGTGAAATCACCAACTCAAATATTGTGAATACCCAATAATCCAATACCCGAAAATCAGAGTACCCGAATTTGCACTCCTCCTAACTGCAAGTGCACATTTGTATTTTGTGTTCTCATTGTCAAAATAAAAAACATATATATCAAACACAAATTTTTAATAATTGTTAAATCCTTCACATTTATATATTAATTTATAAATAGATGAAAAAATATTTATTTATTTTTTAATATTTTGAATTTAAAGAGTTGTGTTTATATAATATATATTGTCAATAATTTAGAATATTCTAGTTAAATATTATTTTGTAATTATTTTAAATTTTGAAAATAATAATAATAATAACTTTTCATTATATAAACTAATTATTAAACTAGATAAAAAAGTTCAAATAATTTATACTTTTTTTAGAAAATTGATATTTAATACTAATATGATATTTTAATGATTAATTAGAGACTAATTCATATGATAAATATTTTTTAATACGAAATAATAAAGCCAAATTAAGCAATCCTACCAAGTCCATATTTGTAATTAGCATCACTTAAAAATCTCATCTTAATTTAAAAAAATCCAAAATACTGAAAATCTTGTTACACCCCTCTTATAAAACAACACCAAGAAGAACAATGAATCTCTCTCAACACCTCCACACTGAAAATCATAGAGAGAGAAAACTTTGATCACTTTCCCTCTCTAAAGTCTCAACCTCTAAGCCTTTAATATATAAATCAATTTATAAAGAGGAAGAGAGGGAGTTTGTTTTGTTTTAAGGGAGTTTTGAAATTATCATGGGTGGTGGGAAGAGATTTTCTGTACTTCTATGTGCGGAGGATTCCGATTACGTCAAGAAGAGGTACGGTGGTTATTAATGCGTTTTCGTCGAAATGCTGGCGGAGGAAGGCGAGACGTGGGACGTTTACAATGTGGCCAATAGCGAGTTCCCCGATGATAATGAGATCGATGATTTTGATGGTTTTGTTATAACTGGGAGTTGCAATGATGCGCACGGGGATGATGTTTGGATCTGCAAATTGATTGCTCTTTTGAACAAATTAGATTCGCTGAATAAAAAAGTTCTTGGGATTTGCTTTGGCCTTCAGGTATTTTCTCCTTCCTTCAAATTCGTGATTTTCTTTGTAAATTCTTTGCTGTAAATGAATCGAAATCGACATTAATATCAGGGGTACAAATAAAATAGTTTCCCCAGTTCTGATGCTGCAATTGTTAGATGGAATTGGCAAGCCCCGATTATCCAAGTGTTTGATAAAACGTGATTCAACTCAGTTTATGCGGGCTGGTTCTTCAACCCACTTCTCTAAACCGAGTCGTACAACATCGCTCGTCTAATTTTGTATAAACATGTGTCTTCTATTATTCCCATTTTTTAATATTCTAAATCAAAATTATTACTATATTTAAGATTAAATTTTTAATAATATACATGAAAAACGATATTTTTATTAATAATTTAAATTTAAAAATAATTTTTATTAATAGTTACGAATAAGAATAATTAAACTTGAGTTTCTCTATTTCCTTTTCTGGTTTGTGGGTTGTTTCACTTAATTTATACCACTCTTGAAATATTAGGTTATCCATGTCATCCAAATTCTAAGTGAATGGGACTATAAAATTTTATTAATTTGTTAAATATAAATTTGTAATTCAAATTCAAAATATAATATATAACTTAAAATAAAAAAATATTAGTAGATAAATATTATTAATACTTTAAACTGAAATTAAATATAATTAAAATTAAATGAAGCGTCCATGTAAGTTGCCACATGAACAAAAACATATATTTTACAAATTAATATTTCTAAAGTGCCTTCTATTGAAAAATGTTAAATTGTTAGGTAAGCATAGGTTAAGTGGACAATTACATGTGGTGTAAAATGTCCTTGTCAATATAGTTGGGTTCTAATTTCCACTAGGGGTCATATGATAACTATTATTGCAAATAGGATAATTTGTATCACGTTGACCAATAATAAATTGTCACATTGCAAAAGAATATGAAAGGTCGGGACGATAAGTAACAGCCAATTTCATCAAAAGCCTTTTTCTTTAATTGTGCATCCCCATACTTTTGGTTTGATTCCAAATTGATCCTTAAATGGCTACACATCTATAGTATTAGTATAGATAATTATGTTATGGCATGTTAATGTTAAATTGTATTCTGAATTGGTTCTAAATGTTTTTATTGTAAATACTCTACACCTTCGGCTTCAATTAAACGAATTAGGGTTTTTCCCCATTAAACATATCAAATTTAAATTATGCACTTGTATCCCTAGGAACTCTGGAGCATATTTGACAGTGATATATAGTTGAAAATAGTCTTTGATAATGCTGACAACTCAGTGCTGCTTAAGCTTTCTCATCCACTAGTTCCTACCAATTCAATATTAAGCTGCCTTTTTTTAATTTCTTTGATGATGTATGGCAATGGCTGATGTAATGGTGTGGGGTTTTTGGATTTAATAATTGGATGAAATGAGATTTGCCTTCCAGTAGATACAAGATTGCTTACTTATTCTAGAATGTATAGCCAGTCAGCAACACTGCATTTTATATGTTTTTATCTCTTGGTAAAAATATGCATGGCATATTAAAGTTGTCGCCAGGACACGTTTCATCTCATGCAAAAAAATAAATAAAAATAAAGGTGTTTGCCACTTCATTGTGTTAATTTTGTGTCGATTCATGGAATCGGCATCCTTTCGCGTGTGGGTGTCTATGGCTATGCCAAAAAGGTAATTTGTTGCAATTGGATTCAGATTCTTAGTCGAGCACTGGGAGGAAAAACAGGGCGAGCCATCATCTCCGGGTGGCACATTGGGGTCACAGCCATTCATCTGTCTTCATCTTCATCGAAGCTCTTCTCGTCTCTGAAAATCCCGACCACTCTTTCGATGATCGAGTGCCACCGTGATGAGGTTAGAGAACTGCCAGCGAAGGCAGAGGTGATAGCATGGTCGGAGAAAACGGGTGTGGAGTGTTTACATACGGTGATCATATATTGGGGATCCAAGGCCACCCTGAGTACACCAGAGACATTCTTCTTGTTGAGAGAATAGAGTGAAGGAGTAAATCAAGAATTTTATTCATACATTGTTCATAATACACTACACTATATTTATACAGCACGTTGCAACAGGATTAGCATTAGCAGCTCAGCTGAGTTTGTTAAGTCTAGTAACTAATCGTGATTAGCTGGATAACCAACTATGCTGAGTTGGCAACTTCCAGAATATGCTCAACATCCTCCCTGCTGCTGCTTCAACTCTTCAACATCCTTCCTGCATCTCCAAGCTTTCAAACAACAATACTCCCAGCCTTTGCCTACTTCCCAGCTGCAACCTTTTCCCTAACAAAATGAACATCAAGTTCAATGTGTTTAGTTTTTGAATGGTACACATGATTTTCACTCATTGCAATTGCACTTGAGTTATCGCACCAAATAACAGGTGAGGCTTGCACTCGAATGCCCATATCTGCTAACAATGTATCCAACCAAGTTACATCCGATGTAACGTCTGCTAAGCTTTGATACTCGGCTTCAGTGGTGGACCTTGATACCATTTTCTGTTTTCTTGAACTCCAAATGACAAGATTCCCACCTAGATACACACATCACCCGTATATTGAGCGTCGATCATCTATACTACCTCCCCAATCAGCATTTGAAAATGCTGTAAGTTGAACCAGCTCATTACTCGGGGCAAACACCAGACCATAGTCAAGAGTCCCTCGAAGATATTGTAGAACTCGTTTTGCTGCAACAAAGTGTTGTTCCTGGGGTGTATGCATGAATTGAGCCAACTTGTTCACTCTAAATTCAATATCCGACCTTGTATGACACGCATACAAGAGTGATCCCACTAGGCTTTGATACTCTTTTGCATCGTTCAACTCATCACCTGAATCTTTGAAAAACTTCATTGAAAAAATCATAGGTGTAGGAGTTGAAGTAGTTGTATCCATTTGCATCTTGGTTAACAACTCCATGATGTATTTCTTTTGGCTAAGGAAGGTAACATCACCTGTATGCTTAACTTCTATGCCAAGAAAGTAGTTCAACTGACCAAGATCTTTTAGGAAAAACTTCTTGCTTAACAAGACAACTACCTTCTCAATCTCATCATTCGAGCAGCCATTGATGATTATATCATCGACATAAACCAGAATGTACATCACTCGCCCTTCTTCTTGCTTAATAAAAAGTGAGTTGTCAGCTTGTGAGCTCTTAAAACTGATGCTAAGCACATAATTCCTCAATTTTGCAAACCAGTTCGGGGCTTGGAGAAGACCATACAAAGCTTTATGTAGCTTGCAGACCAACTGAGAACCATATGGAGCAACCTTCTCAAAGCCTTGAGGCTGCTGCATAAATACATCATCGTGAAGATCGCCATTCAAAAAGGCATTATTCACATCAACTTGCCTTAGCTCCCATTTGTTCTAGACTGCAAGTGCTAACATGACATTAATGGTAGAGGCTTTAACCACCAGGCTAAAAGTTTCCTGAAAATCCTGTCCAGGAACTTGTGTGAATCCCTTGGCTACAAGCCTGGCCTTATATCTTTGCACCGATCCATCAGTATTCTTCTTTACGCAAAAAATCCACTTGCACCCCACTATAGATCGCCCTTTAGGCAAACTAACAAGGGACCACGTGTTGTTTCTTTCTAGTGCTTTATACTCCTCATTAACTGTTGTCTTCCACTGAGGGGATTGTAGCGCCTCATATATCGAGTTTGGTTCCATCTCAGTCTCGACATGAACTATGGAATAGATCTTTGGTTTGAATATCCCGCATTTTCTCCTGGTCATCATAGGGTGTCGAGCAATGGGAGAAACTGCTGACTGTGCTTCATCACTCATGTTCTGCATCATACCTTGCAACTCACCTTGAGTTAGGCTAGTGTCATTAGGTAATTGATTGGTAATTTCTTGTTCAACTTCATTCGAGTGCCCCACACTGTCCCTAGTTGGGTCCATAGTAGGACTAGCACTAGACGTTTGTTGTCCTATATCTGGAGACATCGTGTTAGGTTACACATGCACGATGGGTAGTTTTTCTTAACTTCTGTGTGGCACTCCTACTCTCATGCAAACCCTACCTGCTCCATTAACCACAGACAACTGTATGGCCAATTTTGTAGAGTTGTGACCACTATTTTGAACATCTCGTTTACCTGCAAAAGGAAAAAACTTTTCATCAAAAATGACTTGTCTCGAGATGTAAATCCTCCCATCAGACACCATGCATTGATTAGATGTGCTATATCCAAGGAAGGTGCACGGTTGTGATCTATAACTAAGTTTATGACTTTGATATGCTCGAAGATGAGGAAAGCACCTACATCCGAATACTCTTAAAAAACTATAATCTGGTAATTTGTTATACAACTCCTCAAATGGTGTGTTTCCTTGAAGAACTCGTGTGGGAAGGCGATTGATTAGATGTATTACAGTGCTTACTACATATGACCAAAATCTAAACGACAAGGATGCTTGAGCCATCAAGACAAGGGCCAATTCGATGATGTGGCGGTGTTTTCTTTCTACCACTCCATTCTGTTCTGAAGTATGTGGGCAAGACAACTGATGGTGAACACCCAGCTTTGTCAACAATGAAGATATAGGACGATACTCACCTCCCCAGTCTGTTTGCACTTATATAATCACAACACCAAACTGTGTTTTGACCATTTCATGAAACGACTGATAAGCCTGTAAGGCTTGATTCTTGGTTTTCAACAAGTATACCCAGCAATATCTCGTGTATGTATCAACAAACGAAACATAATAGTAAAAGTTGTTTGAAACAATATGCGAGGCCCCCCATAGATCTAAGAATACAAGCTGGAAGGGATTTGTATAAACCGTAGAGGATTCATTGAAGGAAATCTTATGGCTTTTTCCCATTTTACATGCAACACACATATCACCATTTACAGTATCCGCAGTAGTAGGAAAACAATTTCAATGTGTTTACAAACTTTTACAAGTGAGGCATGAGCTGGATGCCCAAGTTCTCATGTGCCACAAGGCATAAGAACTTTTCACATCACTTGAAACTTTATTAACTACATTTGCTTCTAAACCGTTTGCACCACTATGTTGATCATCCACTGTGGCAACAAACTGATACAAACCACCACTCTCTTGTCCTTGCAACAGAACATCATCCGTTTCTTCATCTTTTACGAGACACTCCTTTGCATGAAACTCAAAGTAGACACCATTGTCTCTAGCAAACTTTGAGACAGAAAGTAAGTTTTTAGTAACTGATGGAACATGTAGTAAGTTATGAAGAAATAAAGCTCGATTGTTAGCATTGAGAACCACAGTTCCACCGGATCACCAGCTAAGGCCCCTAAATGACCGCTCAATGATAAAGGAGGTAGGGGTGCAGAGACAGCCAGGAGGTTTGCCTAAAAGCAGCCACCCTTGAAAGAGTGCGTAATAGCTCACTGATCGAGCGCTCTTGCACCGAAGATTTTACTAATGTTTAAGGCTTGACCATTACCCACGACCAACTTACCTGGACCAGTGTAGTCCGAGCCATCGATTACCTTGGAAGCCTCGGGGTGACCTGATGCGTGGCTCTCGAGTCTACAATCCATCTGTCTGATGTAAGAGAGACCATATGAACCTGAGGGTGTGCATTGTTATTATATAAATTAGTAACCTCCCACGAGTTAACATCTACAGCAGTGGATTCGTCTTTTTGAGCTAACACTCATGGAAAATTATGATCAAAGTGATGCCACCATCTGTCCACTAAGTGACCAGTCTTGCCACATAGTTGGCATTGAAGCCTAGTACGTCCTCGACCACGAGCTCCTGACCGTGCACCAGATCTACCACTCGAACTATAAGGTCGGTTGTACTGACCATGACTTTGATTGTTGCTCTGCATACGAGCAACATTTACACTCATGGAAAATTGAGTTTGAAGCTGGAAACTCTTAAGTTGTGCCTCGGCATCAACTAGCATAGACTTTACTCCATCAAGAGAGAAAGTTTCTTTACTCACCGTTATAACCGCCATAAACGGTTGATAATAAAATGGTAAGCCATTCAATATAGTGGCTATTTGTTCCAAATCTGAAACCACACTGCCACACGTAGCTAGTGCATCGCAAGCCTCTTTGATCTGTGTAAGATACGATCGCATACTCTCATCACCTTTTTTAATTGATCTTAACTTGTAGTGCAGGCTCATCACCGTCGTTGTGGATCGGTTGGCAAAAAATTTGAGAACCATTGACCACAGATCCGCGGCTGTTTCTGCATCAACGAACTGAGACAAAATGTGATCACTGATTGTTGATAATAGCCACAAGGCTAAGGAACTATCCTGTGCTACAAATATCTCTTAATCTTCATTGACTTTCAGCGTGCCATCTCCGGACTGAATCTGTCCCGGCGGAGGTTTAAGTTCCCCAGTGAGCAACTGTTCCAGGCGATGACTTCTTACTGTTAAAAGAACTTGTTGTTTCCACAACAGGTAATTCATTTCATTGAGCACAATGTTGACTTTCTTGTTAGTGAACAACCGACTGTGCCTCGATGACTCTCTAAGATAAAGGCTGTGCACACCATCCTCAGCAGCCATGGACGAAACACCAGTGAAGGAAGAAGAAGATGAACTTTGCAGTAATTACCAGAGAAGCAACGGAGGGAAGAAGCCTCCAAGACCAATGGCGAAAGATACCATGTTGAGAGAATAAAGTGAAGGAGTAAATCAAGAATTTTATTCATACATTGTTCATAATACACTACACTGTATTTATATAGCACGTTGCAACAGAATTAGCATTAGCAGCTCAGTTGAGTTTGTTAAGTTTGTTAAGTCTAGTAACTAATCGTGCTGAGCTGGATAATCAATTATGCTGAGTTGGCAACTTCCAGAATATGCTCAACATCCTCCCTGCTGCTTCAACACTTCTTCACCTGATCGACCGTCTCTTGCAGCGCAGTTTTATCCAATTACGTATGTACCATCTGATCAATTCCAAGCTCCTTGATGATTTGTGTTTGACAACTTTATATCTAATATAGGAACGGTATGCTGATGTACTGAAGGCAAAACTGGTGAAAGTGGAGCATAATAAAGAAGCATGGAAGAAAATGTGCACCAGTTTCCTCAAGGGTAGATTATGATTTAAATTTTGGGGAAAAATTCAATTTCAAAAGGCTGAAATTGTAAATAGGAACCCTTTTTTTTGTTGAGAAATTTTAAGAGTTTAGGGAGTTTGTGATTTAGCACAGATATATGCTTAAAAAACAAAGATGCGTTAAGAAGGTAAGAGTTGTGCTTAGTTTGGAACTTTTAATTTGATTCGTTCTCAGTTAATAAAATTTGCAGGTTTTAAAGAATTGCATATTCCCTTTAATCTCAACTTTTGAAGTTTAAATCTTTTTTTCTTGGTAGGTAAACCTGTGAGGAGAACATGTCCTAGTTCAGAATTAGGGTATGCAACTATGCACTTACCGGGTATACTAGAGTTTAAACCCTTTTATGATTTAAATGTCAATTTTCTAAATCATAAAAAGATACATGTGAATTGTTTACCATTAATTTATTAATTTTACACACATAAGTGCATCATTCCTTATTTTACTTTTAACTGAAGTTTTTTTATCCGAAATTATAATAAAATTTTACAATTATTATCATAAACTAAATATATAATTTGAATTTTTCCTATAACATTAAAACTAGTCACTTTATATCATATAAGGACTATATATGGAAAAAATTAAAAACCCAACAAAAAGAGTCATACGAATAAATTTGATTGCATTAGCAAATGAACCATGAAAGAGAATTAAGTTATTGGAATACCACCAAGAACTGCAAATCAGAACCGAACGTCGTGAGAAAATATAATAAACCATATTGATTAGTCATGGTGTCATCAAATCCAATTCTAAGAAAACATAAATAAAAGAACAACTAAACAATCGAGAGAAAAAAAATGAAAAACGTGTCACAAAGGTAGAGATAAATGTGCCACAAAGGCAGAATTATTCTTATTAAAAAAATAAAAAAGTAAAAAACAAAGAAAACAATTGATGATTAGTGATCAACATCAAAACCGATCTTGTCATTGATTAAACAAATCAAAGAAGAAAAAATTGATATGATTTATAAAAAAATGATACAAACTAAAAAGAAATAGGAAAAAAAAGGAAAAACAGCTAGGGAAAGTAAGAGCGAGTAGGGTTTTTTTTTTTAACGAATCATGGAAATACCTCTTTAACTGAAGTTAATATTACTAATAAAATGTAATAACAAATGAAACATATTACAATAAAATAAATTAAAAATAAAAAAAAACTTTGATATTTTGAGGTGTATAGTGAGTCATAAAATGTGCATGATCGGTTGCCCCAAAACCAATTCATACATGTTAAGTTCTGATTTAGGTGTATGATAAGTTGTCAAAAGGTTGGCATGATAACATGGTTATTTTGAATCGAAAGCAAAATTTGTGGATCTATGCTGTTAATAATGATAGTTGGCTCATTCCTTACTCCTGCGGCATAAATGTTATGGATAATAGTTAACCAGGATTTGGTAAAATGTCATGAGTAGGTTTAGTCCAAATATATTTGTATTTATTTTGTTATAAAAATAATTAAAATATTTATTATTACATGCACATTATTAAAGGATATAGAGAGCCATTAAGCTTGATATTTGATTGAAAATAAAACAAGAATAATGCAAAGAACCATGGGAAAGGAAGATAAACAAATTTGATTGATTAGTTAAATTAAATTTTAATTCCATCAATTAATTTAATTAAAATCAAATACAGTAATAAACATCTCTACTAAAAAACAATTCAAATTTAGTAGAGTACCACTATCCACAGGGCAGTGTCAGTCCCATTCATGCAGGGCAATATCTTTATAATATTTCACATATAATATTAATGAATTATTATAATATTTCACATATAAATTAAGTTTTTATATATAATTAATCTTTATAATATTTAGTTTGAATTAATTAATTAATATATCAAATGCTATAAACATATAAAAAATATAAAAAAATTTACTTTGTAATGTTTTTAAATTATTAATCCAAAAATACTGTATTATTATTTTTAAAACGAAAAAAGGGTTCTGCCTTCATCAGATATTCAATCTCTATCCAACTCTAATTTCAAACAGCTTTTCTATCTAGGGAAAAAATCTAAAAACCCTAGGATTCATAAGAAAATCATTTCTTATATTCTTATCTTCATCAGTCTGTTAATCATTGAAACCAATGGCTGAAGAAGCACCAGCAGCACCATTGACGCCGCCTCAATCATCTGCGGCTCCGTTGGGATCTTCCGTCATACCTAGAGTGAAGAAGTTCTCATAACGTCTCCCTCGGGGATCCGTTACTTAAAAAATTTAATTCGGGAAAGGTGATGAAATATAATTTTGAAATCAATTTGTTTTTGGAGTCGCCACCAACCTTTAAGTTAGGTAGGTCGGAAACCTTAAAAGAAAAAAAATATGGTCCGCGTTTTACCAAAAATTCATTTTTAAGAGTTCGGGAGTCGATTATGTGTGGGGAATGGTGAACACTCCCACAATGTCCAAATTTTGGTACCTAAACGATTATACTGTGTTTAAATATTGAGAATTACAAACTCGAAAATATATTTAAATTACGATCCTTCTATTCATTTGACTTTATTCAAAAAGTGTCAATTTTTGGATAACGAATGCCCTTTTGTGTGAACAATCTTCGGGAATGCACTTCCTTTGTAGTTAGAAGACTTTCCCATAGATTCCCCTCATAAAAAAGACATTATTTCACATTTTCCACAAAACAAAATAAACTAAAATGAAACAAAATAAAAATGAAAAGAGGTGAAAAAATAATCAAAATAAATAAACGTAAAGTGAAGAACACTATTAAATACAAAAACATTTGTGCGAAAAATCCTCGAAAAGATACATTCCCTTGTTGTTGGGAGATGTCTTCGTAAATTTCCATCACAGTTAAATTTTCTAATTTTTTGCATATTAAAAAAACCACGATGATTTATATAAAAAAAGGTGGAAGTAATAATACCAATTGCAAATAGATAACGGACCAACATGCAAACTTTCTAAACTAACCATCCAGATTAAAAATATCATACAAGTAAAGGGGTAAATAAATAAGACTGAAACATAAATATTAAAAATTATAGGCAAGAAACATAAATATACCATCAGTAAGCTCAGTGACTAAAATAAAATAACAGAGAGTAAAGTGCCAAAATAAAAAAAATAAAACATGAAATATAACATACTAGTGACTAAATTAAAAATAATTAATCTTAAGTGCCAAAAATTAAATAAATAAAAATGTAGAGATTCAGGGACTTGAATAAAAAATATGCATGAAATAGAGGGATCTGAAAGGAAATAAACGAAAAAGTTAGTGTTGAGAAATAAAAAAGAGAAAATCACTAAATCAGTCCCTAAGTAATTTAAAAAAAATTAAACAGTAACTACACATGACCAAAATGTAAAACACACTTAAACATAGAGGGACTAAACAGAAATTAAACCAAAAATATATAACTTGCATAAGAAATAGGTAAATTATAAAAACAGTCTCTTCAGGTGATCGTTTTGCAAAAACTCGCCAAACTTAGGGGATCTAAGTGCAATTTCCTCTTAAGTTTTCTATAAATATCATTTTTTTTAATAATTTTGATTTCATTTTTTTAAAATTTATTTTTAGAGAAAGAGGGTCTCTCCTCTCTCTAAAAAATCGATGGGTGGCCGACCACTCACCTTCGCCGGCCGCCGTGTCGTCCGTCACTGGCCGTTGCGTCGCCGCCGTTGTCGGTGGCCGTTGACCACCAAATTACATCGGGAGGTCCATCTTGGCCTCCATGTCTTTGATTTGGGGTCGGTTACGCGAGAATCGACCCCAAGCTCCACGAATCTAGCCAAAATCATTCGACTTTCCTCCTCGATCTGTCACCGTCCGCCATTAGATCACTGCTATTTTCAGATATGTTATTCTACGGCGTCTTCTCTTCCTTCTCAACGGTCGATTCATGAACCCAGCCCTCCAACTTCGTGAGCGTCGCTGGCCGAATGGGTAAGCATATCCTCTCTATTTTTTGTTCGATATTTTGTTTTCAAAAAGAAGACCCCCAGATTTTCTTGTTCTCTAATTTTGATTTTCTTTTTGTTTAATTTAACTTTGCATTCTGGCGTTACGAATCATCACTGGCCGTCACGAGCAGTCAACAATAAAGGGTAACCATTATTTTTCTTTCTCTCTTTTGTTTCAGTTTTAGACCTCATATGCACGTACAAAACCAAAACTTGAAAAAGGCCGACAAAAAACTTTAAAAAATGCTTCATTTTCATTCGAAAAAATGGGGAAAACCCCTTTACATTATTTTTCATTTGAATGAAATCCTCTCAATTCAAACTGTCTTCACATTGTTTAGAAACCGAGACCTTTCCTAATCCTATTTTTCTGTTCGAATAAATCCCCTTCTTTTCTTTCGAAACTAAGACCCCCTATTACATTTTTCCTTTTAAACGCCCCATCCCTATTTTTTATGAATATTCTCTCTTTAATCTTCCTTGCGTGTGATTGGTGATGGTTTTCTATTTGATGAGATGTTGATAGGGCATGGTGGGGTTGCTGCTTCACGTGGGAGTCTACTGGGGTTGCTGAGAAGTATGGATGCACAGGGTATGGGTGAGGCATGGTGTTGGCGCGAGGGTGCTATGGAGCAGGGCATGGACATTAGTTGGGTTGGTGGTGGCTTGAACCAGGTCGGGTTGATTACTGGATCCTTTTGGATGGGTCTTGTAATTGGGTCAGTTTTGGGCCTGAACCGGGTTGTAATTGGGCCCTTATAAATTAGGCATGCACAATATGTAATTAATAATAATAATAATAATATTTTTTATAGACTCGGACAAAAACGTGTGTCTACAGCTGCCTCTCTTTGCACATTCTTGTGTTAACAAAATAGGTCAAAGATGAAAAGACAACAAGTTTTTGTCTGGTTCTCTCTTTGTCCTGGAAATTTTATATGTTTGTTGTTGGGGGACGACACTGCTCATACGTGATGAAAAGTTCTGGTCGTTGTCGCAACCGTCTTTCGGTTGGGCCCCGAAATTGGGCTTCGACTTGAAAAATGTGGATTGGAGTCGCCACCGATCATTTATTTAAAAATAAATGGGTTGATCGGATACCCTATTTCTTACCTGATCTGCGTCTTACCAGAAATATGTCGGGCTCGGGAGTCAATTACGGTCAAGGAAGGATTAGCAACCTTGAACCACCCTTTCGGTACTACGTAATTTCCAGTTGTCTTAATTAAGAAAATTGTAATTTTAAATTAAAAGGTAAAATTTAATCATGAATTACTTACCTCTGATTAATTGACGAAAATACCCTTAAAAAGTCATAAGATGTGTTAGAGGGAAAAAATGAATAAATGAAAAAAAAATGAAGAATAAAAATAAGTAAAAAAAATAAAAATAAAAGGAAAAATAAATAAATAAATAAATGAAATATATATATATATATATATATATAAATGAGTAAAATAGAAAAATAATAATCATAACAATAATTATAGTAATATGAAAATATAATATAATATAAACAAATAAAAAAAACCAAAAACAAAAATAAATAAATATATAAATCAAATATAAAAGTATACATATAATGATAATTGGCTTATAAATAAATTATTAAAACATACATATATACGTATAATGATAAAGTAAAAAAACTAAATAAAGATAATTACAATATATATATGGTAATAATACGCTTATAAATAAAATATTTTAAAAAAAGTATATATATATATAAATAATAATATTAAAAAATAACCAAATGAATATAAATAAATAAAATATATATATATATAATAATAATATATAGTGTAAAAAATCAATTGAAAATCATTTAAAAAAACATACATATATATATTTATATAATGACAATAATGTAAATAATAAATAAATAAAAATATCCATACAATAAATAAAAAGACTAATATAAAGAAAAATAAAGATTAGAGCCAAATTTGAAAGACAATTAACGTTGATATTGCGCATTAGGGGGATAAAAAATGAACACGCCTCGGGGTAGATCTAGGTTCGAAACCCCGCCCATTTTTGGTCATCGGCGCAACCCACGTTTTGGGTTATTCGAACCAAATCTCAAGAAAAATAACGTGCACATGCGAGAAATGAACGAATAAAAAATACTACATTTTATTTCCTTTTCGAATCGTTTACAATAGTTTTGCCTTTGTATTTTCTGTGCTTTCTTCTGTATTTTGTCTGTAAATCGTGTGTTACAATAGTGAGATACAATCGCTATTTATAGTGCTTGTGGATCCTATCTTTAGGAGTTTAAATCATAGTAGAACTCTATCCTATTTTTAGGAGTTTGAATCCTAGCAAAATTCTATCCTACTTTTAGGAGTTTGAATCCTAGTAGGATGAAAAGGTGTGTTGACAACTGCCCCTCTTTGCCCATAGTCGTGTAACGGGGATAGGGAAAAGATTAAAAGACACACTTTTCGTTCGGTGGAGTTGAAAATTGACTCTGATGTTTCAATAACTCCCTGTCGAATTGAGTTACGAATGACTCCTCCGTCGTGAAGCCGAGTTCATCTTGAAATGATATGAAATTGAAGCCGTAGTTCAGAATTTGAATCAGCACGTGGCTTCTCGTTGCCCTTCGGTCTTCTTCTCGGTTTAAAGACCTTGGATCGGAATCGAACTTAAAAATCTTCATTGACAAATAGCTTTTGCTTGAAAATGGTTGCTTGTCACTATAGCACGGTTAACCCAGGTCCTCTTCTCGACTTGAAAACCTCGACTGCAACCAGAAAGTAGTGTGGTTGATGTGTCATCGAGCTGAATGGAATCGAACTCGACAATTTTGATGGCATATAACCCTTCTAGCCTTGAGTTATGTTGTAAATGATGTGCCTTGGAGCTGAGCATAGTCGAACTCGAAGGTCTTTGTTGACAGATACTTCTTCTTTGAGTTGGATATCCTTCGTCGTGAAGTTGAAATCCAATATAAAGATGGATGATGCTTGCATGCACGATTCCCTTCGTCGTGAAGTTTAAACCACGGGTGGCCCCTTCTTCATGAAGTTGATCCTGGAATTGGATATCCTTCGTCATGAAGTTGAAATCCAAGTAAGTAGCATTGTTCCGAGTCCAATATCCTCCGTTGTGAAGTTGAAATTGGCTTTGGAACCTGGAAATTGTTTGTTGACAACCAGCCGTCCCTTCGTTGTGAAGTTGAACTTGTGTTGTCTCGAGTCCAATATCCTTCGCTGTGAAGTTGAAATTGGCTCTGAAATTGGGAAATTGTTTATTGACAACCAGCGGTCCCTTCGTCGTGAAGTTGAACTTGCGTTGTCTGGAGTCCAATATCCTTCGCTGTGAAGTTGAAATTGGCTCTGAAATTGGGAAGTTATTTATTGACAACCAGCGGTCCCTTCGTCGTTAAGTTGAACTTGCGTTGTCTAGAGTCCAATATCCTTCGCTGTGAAGTTGAAATTGGCTCTGAAATTGGGAAGTTGTTTATTGACAACCAGCGGTCCCTTCGTCGTGAAGTTGAACTTGCGTTGTCTAGAGTCCAATATCCTTCGCTGTGAAGTTGAAATTGGCTCTGAAATTGGGAAGTTGTTTATTGACAACCAGCGGTCCCTTCGTCGTGAAGTTGAACTTACGTTTTCTGGAGTCCAATATCCTTTGCTGTGAAGTTGAAATTGGCTCTGAAATTGGGAAATTGTTTATTGACAACCAGCGGTCCCTTCGTCGTGAAGTTGAACTTGCGTTGTCTGGAGTCCAATATCCTTCGCTGTGAAGTTAAAATTGGCTCTGAAATTGGGAAATTGTTTATTGACAACCAGCGGTCCCTTCGTCGTGAAGTTGAACTTGCGTTGTATGGAGTCCAATATCCTTCGCTGTGAATTTGAAATTGGCTCTGAAATTGAGAAATTGTTTATTGATAACCAGCGGTCCCTTCATCGTGAAGTTGAACTTGCATTGTCTGGAGTCCAATATCCTTCGTTGTGAACTTGAAATTGGCTCTGAAATTGAGAAGTTGTTTGTTGACAACCAGCGGTCCCTTCGTCGTGAAGTTGAACTTACGTTGTCTGGAGTCCAATATCCTTCGCTGTGAAGTTGAAATTGGCTCTGAAATTGGGAAGTTGTTTATTGACAACCAGCGGTCCCTTCGTCGTGAAGTTGAACTTGCGTTGTCTTGAGTCCAATATCCTTCGCTGTGAAGTTGAAATTGGCTCTGAAATTGGTAAATTGTTTATTGACAACCATCAGTCCCTTTGTCGTGAAGTTGAACTTGCGTTGTCTGGAGTCCAATATCCTTCGTTGTGAAGTTAAAATTGGCTCTAAACTTGAGAAGTTGTTTGTTGACAACCAGCGGTCCCTTCGTCGTGAAGTTGAACTTGCATTGTCTGGAGTCCAATATCCTTCGTTGTGAAGTTGAAATTGGCTCTAAAATTGAGAAGTTGTTTGTTGACAACCAGCGGTCCCTTCGTCGTGAAGTTGAACTTGCGTTGTCTGCAGTCCAATATCCTTCGTTGTGAAGTTGAAATTGGCTCTGAAATTGAGAAGTTGTTTGTTGACAACCAGCGGTCCCTTCGTCGTGAAGTTGAACTTGCGTTGTCTGGAGTCCAATATCCTTCGCTGTGAAGTTGAAATTGACTCTAAAATTGGGAAGTTGTTTATTGACAACTAGCGGTCCCTTCGTCGTGAAGTTGAACTTGCGTTGTCTGGAGTCCAATATCCTTCGTTGTGAAGTTGAAATTGACTCTGAAATTGAGAAGTTGTTTGTTGACAACCAGCGGTCCCTTCGTCGTGAAGTTGAACTTGCGTTGTCTGGAGTCCAATATCCTTCGCTGTGAAGTTGAAATTGGCTCTGAAATTGGGAAGTTATTTGTTGACAACCAGCCGTTCCTTCGTTGTGAAGTTGAACTCCACTCTCGATCAAATCGTGTTGTTTCGATAGAAACTTTCAATCTATCGAGTTGGTCGAAGTGTAGCTTCTTGCTGCTGAGTTAAGCAACCAACATGAATCTTTAAAGGTGCTTTCGAATCGAGTATCCTTCGTCTTGAAGTCGAAACTTGACTCTAAAAGCTGCAAAAAATTATGTATGTGGAAAATGATAAATATGATGCTCTAAAATGTATGCATAAGATGCATGTAACATGAATTGGTTATATTTTATCTCCTGAAAAAGGTCTGATAATTTGCATTAGGATGTTGAATCCCCAAATGATGCCCCAATATCAAAAAATGGCCCAATATTTGATGTTGAATCTTCAAAGATGCCCCAAATGTTCCTCATTTCTTGCTTCAGCATTGATTCTGAGCATGAGTTTTGTGACTAAGAGTCACATGTCATTTACCAAGATCCACTCTAGAGAGACTGTCTTGTTTGAAAAAAATGTTTTTCTTTCTCTTTTATTTTCAAAGTTCTGAAAATATCAATAAAGAGTTTTAATCAAAAGTTTTCAAAATATTGTCTCTTTCATGGTTTTACAATTGAGACGAATCATAAAACTAAAGTTCATTGGATATCAAATGTTTAATTACAATGTTAATCCTTCAATAAATTATAGCTATTTGACACGTGCCAAGATCAAAGCTATCTTTGGGAAATGGTTAAGTAAGGAAAGGATACAAATGTCTCAGGTTATTATGTTTGGTCAAAGGTTTGGCATTTGATGCTCAAAGGTTTGATGGGGTAGCTTTCATGCTCCTCTACTGGAAGTGTTCTCCGACTCTCAGCTTTCATGGTCACATTTGGATTTGTGTGATCGCCTCAGTTGCACAATTTTTATATTCGAGCCACCTTTTTAGATTTTCAACTCGAATCCTCCTTTGGTTTCAAGTCATTATTCAGGATTTATGTCTTGAACCCCCTTTGTTATTTTTCTCTACCATGCATTAATTATATTGTTTTTTTGCAAACAAAGATTAATCCTGATGGGCGGGATGAAATCTGAAGATAGTCTCTTCTGTTTAGAAATCCATGTATGATTAGAAGGGACTTTTAAGGCACGTAATGTAGGCCAGGGTTCATGGTTATGAAAAAAAGGATAAATAGGCCCAAACAAGTGTTTCAGGGTGTTGAACCAATAATCAATTCATTCTGATGCCTTCAATCATGTCCTGCTCAAAATGTCTCTCTCTTGATGCTCTATGATCTTCGAGTGAAGTGATTCAGTGATTCGGGAATGTTAATGCTTGATCAATCTCATAATTTGATGCTTGATGCGCCATTTGTCTTCAGGGAATCTTTGCATGTGCTTTTTGTCCCTTTTTCTTTTTGATTTTTGTTCTTTCTTTTTTCTTTTGTTTTCTTCTTTTTTGCTTCTTTTTTTTTGTTTTTTTTCTTTTTGTTCTGATTGAATCTTCGCACTTTGCATTTGGTTCACCTTTCGGTATCTCATCTGAATCAATGCATTCACTCATGCGAGTAGATTTGCTCCACCTTCCCCCCAATGTGGAGGGTGATCCTTGGTTAGGGTTGAATCAGAAGAAAAACACTATAGGCTTAAAAGGGGATACAAGGGATATATTTTTCTCCTGCTGTGAAGGGATAAAGAAAAAAAAACCGTTCATCATCTCATACATGTAAATCTTCACATAAGAGGTATCCCCAGGGGAATAGATTTTCAGGATTAATTTCATTCACATGAAAACATTGTAATTAATGCGTGATAGAATTATTTCGAATGATTTTTTTTGCTCCCCATATGTCTCAATGTTCAGGTTATCTGTGAAATGCCCCAATTTAGAAGAATACTCCTGTTCAAATGAACAAACTCAATGCCTTGGGTTTTAATGGTAAAAAAAAGGTCAACTTTGAGTCTAAAAAGACAGTGGTGTGATCTTATTGACTCAAAGAAGGGTATGGGTGTATCAGAAAGGTAAAGGCAATGTTCAAGAATTTCAAAGGGAGGTAATGTCAAAATTTGGTCTTTTTTGTAATGATCAAGGTATTTCATTTTGGGGGTTTGATACAGGATAAGAAAGGTCTAATCTTGTCATATGTCAAAAATCTATAATTCTTGAAGAATTAAAAGAATCCTTAATTCATTTAATATTCAAAGAACTAAAAATTAAAATTTGTTCAACTGTTCCACGTTAGAAAGTAGTATAAATTCAATCGTTTAATAGATTAAGCAAAAGATCAAAGATGTGTTCAAATAAAATAATCCTCTAAGTGTAAATGGTATATGCCATGCCCCCTTCTTCGGCAAGCGCCTTACAGTTTTCAGAAGAATGTTTGGGGCTTCTTACGTGGTAACAGCTAGCAGCTTCAACATCGTAGCCCTTAGGATATGGGGATTCTTTTCTTAGATCATCCTGAAAGGCTTAGTCCTACAATCAGCTGATCCAGCTCCTACTGTACTGATTTCAGTTTTTTTCTTTAATTGATTCACTTGCTTCTATGTGGTGTCATGTGGTTTAAAACCACTTCATCGAATCCTTCATGACTTAATTTCATGTTTGTGAAAATGCTTAAAAACGTAGACGAAGATGCAAAAAAGCAAAAATTCAAAATGCAAGGATGCATGAGATGTTCGAGGCATTGATCCAGAAAAGTGTCCATTATTATAAATAATCTTTACTTAGACAAAAATGTTTTATCTTGTAAGAGACGTAAAAATAATCAAAGGTACATTCGGACTAAATCCTCTAGACTCCGAACAGCTTCCAGCAGGTTGACAAGTCTTCTGTTTTCATCTGTCACTGGTTGTATGCCTTTTCGGACCACTCCAGCTTCCCTTGCCAGGCCATGTAGATGGCGAGCTGCCTTCTGTACTTGATCCAGGAAGTCTCAGATGACTGCGTCTCTGGTATTCACCCTTTGTTGTGCTTGCTCCCAATGGAAACACCACTGTAAACCTCCGTCGAAGGGCACTATCTGAAGCTCGCTTGCTTGCTTCTTGAACCCATCTACAATAGCTTCTAACTCAGCTATTGTTTTTCCATCTCTCTCATGTTGTTTCTCCAGATCAGCCATTCGGATTCTCAAGCATTGGTTTTGATGTTGACTGTCTGCTAAGCGCCTTTGGGCAGTCTTCATCTATTCCTTACAAGCTCTCTCATCAGGCCATTCGAACTTTCTTTTCAGGCTATGAGCTTCGTCTTTCCAGTATTCAGAAGCTACTTTCAACTTGGAGTTATCCTTGACTTTATCTTGATACCCATTTCTCAAGTCTTCGAGCTCAAAACGAACCTTTTTCTGTTCTTTTTCAAGTTTGTCTGCTCGATCTTTCTGAGAGTCGGCATCTATCTTCCATTGATAGTGCTCAGCTTCAAGCTCCTTTATCCTCTGATTCAGGTTGTTATTTAAAGCTTCAAACTCTGTCTTTCCTATCTCAAGTTCAGAAGGGACAAGCCTGAGATATTCTTCCATGGTCCGGGTGTCCTCACAGTCTGGCACCGGGATATTGTCATTTTTTCTCAATCTTCGCCACTCCACATAGTCCGGAGTAAGCATGTTTTTGGCAGCTACAACATCCATCTGGAATACTTTCTTCCATGAATCGACTGCTTCCTTGATCATCTTCTTATAGCTGTGACTGTGATACTCAAACTCTGATCTAGCTAGTCCGTATGTTACTGGGACAAACTGACGTGCCTCATACTGTCTAAGTGCTAACAATGGAGCATACCCAACTGCACCCCAAAGTCCAAGTAAGGTCATAGTGTCAGAGTCCCCACATCATAAAAGAACGTCACTGAGGAACAACCAGGGGGCTCTCCAAGTAATATCTCGGTCTTGATAGATGAGTGAAGACTTTCATCCACTTCTCTTTTGAAGTTCCTTCATGCCATTTCATGGTGATGAACTGTCTCAAAGGTGAATACGTAGTGCTAAATCGGCGGTAGGCAACCCCATTAGTCTTCCAGAAGTGGCTGTGAATCCAGACTTGAAGGAGCTGAACACATCTAATGAATCTACCTCCGCCAGCTCTTCAGAAATGGTTGAGAGACCGAAAGGTCTTGGCTAAGATGGTTGGTGCTGGGTTGACCCGTTTCGAAAGTTGCTCAAATAGTTCCACCACGGCTACGTCAATGCATCCCAAAATATTCGGAAAGATCGTCAAGCCATATATACCTAGTGCAAAAAAAGTCTATAGTCTTCCATTCATCAGGGTGGTCATTCATTAGTTTCCTTATGTGGATCCACTCAATTCCCTGCCCGTTACCTTTGTTTCGGAGTCGGTCAGTGACCCACTTTTCATCAACTCCTGCAATCTTAGCCAGACTGTTCTTGAAAGGCTGACTCTTGATGTGTTTGATATAGGCTCTCTCCAGTTTAATGCTTTCACAGTGCAATAGTGTAGTATACTCCTCGATGGTAGGTACCATGTCCTCCTGGTTAAAAGTGAAGCAACTGTATCCCGGGTTCCAGAATCGAACCAAGGCTCTAATTAAGGGCTCATCGGTCTTAACATGAAGCAAAAGTGCAATGTCACCATACCGCCGACTGAACTTCTGTTTCTGATCATTCTTCCAACTGTCCCAGATGTCTCGAAGTTCTTGCACATTGTTTTGTTTTGATAGAGGCGTAGCTAACCAGCTCTGACACATTGTTTTCTTGAAGACTGTCTCCCTTTTCCTTCTGAGTCTTCTCGGACCATAGTCGTACCTCGGGATTTTTAATCTCTTGTATTACAACACCTTTGTCCATTAATGCAAATTATTTATGGTTAATGAACACGTTTTTTGGTGGATCAACACCTCTTTTAAATGATGCAAGTGATGAAAATAAAATAAAATAAAATAAAGATGAAAAGAGTTAGTGAGGTGAAAAATAATAAAAAATGATCATAAAAATGAAAGTCCTACCCCACATGATATCTACCCAACATGCTTATTATTCCTACCCGAACATGATCTCTATCCCGCAAATTGATTTTGAACAAGTCCTAACCACATAAATTTCTAGTTCACATGCTTTGAACAGAAAATAAAGCATGAAATAAGAACAATATATGGTTTGAAATGAGGTTTTGGGGTGGGCTCTAATTCTCCACGGTCTCCCGGTTTAGGTTCTAAAAAAGGTACCCGAGTTCTCCTTATTGGTGCCCCCTTGGGCTTGCCAGACCCTTAATCCTAAACCCATTACAGGCTTGTGTGGACTAAGTTAAACTCGAGATGACACATTCCCTTATGTCTATGCGGAGAATTAATTCACACGAAGACATAAGATATATGAATCCCGAAGGCTACTTGCTAGGCATATGCGGTGAATAAATTCACACAAATGCGTCGCTTTCACCCCCACTTAAAACGGGTTCGGAGCTCGGGTTTAGAGCCTTAGATGAAAAAGTTTGGAAAGCTGAAATCATTAGAAAACGGTTAGTTCAACTATTTACTCAAAAAAATATAATCAAAGGTAAGTAATAAGGATCGAAATGTTACCTTAAAATTTAAACTTACCTTTTTCATTAAAAAGACAACTAGAAATTACCTTAGCCTGACTCACTTACCTGTGTCCACAGCGGAGTTGCCAAGCTGTCGCAACCATCTTTCGCTTGGGCCCCAGAATTGGCTTCAACTTGAAAAATGTGGATTGGAGTCACCACCGATCATTTATTTAAAAATAAATGGGTTGATCGGATACCCTATTTCTTATCTGATCTGCGTCTTACCAGAAATATGTCGGGCTCGGGAGTCGGTTACGGTCAAGGAAGGATTAGCACCCTTGAACCGCCCTTTCGGTAGTACGTAATTTCCAGTTGTCTTAATTAAGAAAATTGTAATTTTAAATTAAAAGGTAAAATTTGATCATGAATTACTTACCTCTGATTAATTGATGAAAATACCCTTAAAAAGTCATAAGATGTGTTAGAGGGAAAAATGAATAAATGAAAAAAAAATGAAGAATAAAAATAAGTAAAAAAAATAAAAATAAAAGGAAAAATAAATAAATAAATAAATAAATGAAATATATATATATATATATATAAATGAGTAAAATAGAAAAATAATAATCATAACAATAATTATAGTAATATGAAAATATAATATAATATAAACAAATAAAAAAAACCAAAAACAAAAATAAATAAATATATAAATAAAATATAAAAATATACATATAATGATAATTGGCTTATAAATAAATTATTAAAACATACATATACACGTATAATGATAAAGTAAAAAAACTAAATAAAGATAATTACAATATATATATGGTAATAATAAGCTTATAAGTAAAATATTTAAAAAAAGTATATATATATATATATATATATATATATAATAATATTAAAAAATAACCAAATGAATATAAATAAATAAAAAATATATATATATATAATAATAATATATAATGTAAAAAATCAATTGAAAATCATTTAAAAAAACATACGTATATATATTTATATAATGACAATAATGTAAATAATAAATAAATAAAAATATCCATACAATAAATAAAAAGACTAATATAAAGAAAAATAAAGATTGGGGCCAAATTTGAAAGACAATTAACGTTGATATTGCGCATTAGGGGGATAAAAAATGAACATGCCTCGGGGTAGATCTAGGTTCGAAACTTCGAAACCCCGCCCATTTTTGGACATCGACGCAACCCACATTTTGGGTTATTCGAACCAAATCTCAAGAAAAATAACGTGCACATGCGAGAAATGAACTAATAAAAAAAATACTACCTTTTATTTCCTTTTCGAATCGTTTACAATAGTTTTGCCTTTGTATTTTCCGTGCTTTCCTCTGTATTTTGTCTGTAAATCATGTGTTACAATAGTGAGTTACAATGGCTATTTATTGTGCTTGTGGATCCTATCTTTAGGAGTTTAAATCATAGTAGAACTCTATCCTATTTTTAGGAGTTTGAATCCTAGCAAAATTCTATCCTACTTTTAGGAGTTTGAATCCTAGTAGGACGAAAAGGTGTGTTGACAGTCGTCTAAGGGTGACACGGCTCCTACGTGATGAGGAGATCTGGTCGGTGGATGACATTGTTCCTACGTTATGAGTACATTTTGGCCATCTTTAGGGATGATGATAACATGGTTC
Source organism: Hibiscus syriacus (assembly GCF_006381635.1). Classification (NCBI taxonomy): domain Eukaryota; kingdom Viridiplantae; phylum Streptophyta; class Magnoliopsida; order Malvales; family Malvaceae; genus Hibiscus; species Hibiscus syriacus. The sequence goes on from NW_024063193.1 coordinate 1,983,753, forward strand.
CTACGTGATGAGGATGACTGGTTATCTAAGGGTGACACGGCTATTACGTGATGAGGATATTTGGTCGGGGGATGACAAGATTTCTACGTGATGAGGATGATTGACCATCTTTAGGGATGATAACACGGTTTCTACATGATGAGGACGACTAGTTATCTAAGGTAGACGCGACTCATACGTGATGAGGAGATCTGGTCAGTGGATGAAACAGTTCCTACGCGATGAGGACGACTGGCCATCTTTTCACGAGAAACTGTCTCAAGAGAGACAAAATATGTTTCAAGGGAAACAGACTCAAAGATTTTTGTTTTAAGAGAAACTGTCTCAAGAGAGAGAAAACTTTGTTTTAAGGGAAACAAACTCAAAGATTTTTTTGTTTCAAGAGAAACTTTCTCGAGAGAGAGAAAACTTTGTTTCAAGGGAAACAGACTCAAAGATTTTTTTGTTTCAGGAGAAACTTTCTCAAGAGAGACAAAACTTTATTTCAAGGGAAATAAACTCAAAGATTTTTATTTTAAGAGAAACTGTCTCAAGAGAGACAAAACTTTGTTTCAAGGGAAACAAACTCAAAGATTTTTTTTGTTTCAAGAGAAACTGTCTCAAGAGAGACAAAATTTTGTTTCAATGGAAACAAACTCAAAGATTATGTCTTAAGGAAGACTTTCTCAAGTGAGACAAAGTTTGTTTTGAGAAAAACAATCTCAAGTGAGATCAACTTTGTTTCAAGTGAAAAAATTCGAAATTTACTTCTTAAAGGAAAAATGTCTCAAGCGAGACGAAATAAAACAATATCGAATGTCAGTAATTTTGTTTTAAGTGAGACAATTTAAAAATTGGTTTTTCGAAGGAAATTGTCTCAAGAGAGACGAAGTTTGTTTTTAGAAAAACAATCTCAAAGGCTTATAGATTGTTTATTTGTTCCTGCATGTTGAGGAAATGCCTCTAAGAGATCTGATCGTTCACTTCAGGATGTCAAATCTGTGGACGACATTGTTCCTTTATGTTGAGCACATCTGGTCATCACCAAACTTATATTTCCTGAAAGATCAATAAATGATGTGTTTATGAATGACTATCTTGAATGTTATGATGGATGCCCAGATGAAGTTTCTTTTATGTGTTTGATTTAATGAATTTTTGAATTTGTTCTCATGAGAGGGAAATTATCTTTAAGAAAGACAAGATATCAATTGAAAATTGTAAAAGTATCCTCATAAGAGAGAAATTCAAAGTCTTTATTACACATGATGATGAATGTTTGATGCAAAGATGCAAATTTCATGTAACATGTGTGTTGATGCAAGTTTTCTTATCGATGGGGGGAATAGTTGCATGAGCAGTCTTCATTCTATTTATGATTCGGTTGTCTTCACTCTTTGTTTTCATCAGTGTGCCTCTTGGAAAATCTTGACTCATGACAATTCCATTTTGCCCCAGTAAATTTTCCCCTGATGAATTTGGCTTCCTTTGTTTGGATTTGTATAGAAATCCTGTAGAGCTTCCCTCATGATACCATCATCACCACCGTCAGATGGTTTAAAAAGAGAATCTATCATTTCAAGCTTCAGATATTGTGTATGCCCAGCTGCCTTATAGCGGGATATCAAAGATCACTGTCTGGAGTTAACCACCACAGTAATTGATGGGACGTCAGACTGCCCTGGAGAACCATGGGACACATCAATGAAAATGATGATTGTTGGAACCTTAGAAACATTGGACTTGAAGATGTTTGCTCAATTGCTGACATCGAATTCAGTCTTCCAAGCTTTTCATTGATTTTTAGAAGCAAATTTGTAAGGTACTGATCATTAATCCTAGTTAGAGCCATATGCTATGTCACTCTGTGAAACTTGTCAAGACTCATAGAGATTAGAATTTTCTTATCAGGTAAAGCACAAAGGAGAAACTGTGGAGCTCCAGGAAATTTGGATGTTCTCAAATATTTGGCAACTTGTTCATCATTTCTTGTGAATTCTATCTAGATTTTTCAACCAAGGAAGCTCTTTGCATGGCGTTCAGGGCTTTTGTATAGCGTTGCAAGGACACCAAATAAAAAAGCTCAGTAGGAATATAAATGGGATGTTTTGGCTTGCCAATATTAATGCTTGGGTGATCACCAGAACAATGCAACTTTATGTTGCGATAATGGACAAAACAATCATATATAGTAAGATCCATTGTCTCTGCTTCACCATTTTCATTCTTCTCTTATTTTTCTGACTCATTGATGTCTGCTCAATTTAATGATGTTGTACTCATGGATGATATGAGCCTCCAAAGATGCCCCAACATTCCTAATTTCTTGCTTTAGCACCGATTTTGATTTTTGTGTCTGAGAGTCACGTGTCAACTACCAAGATCTATTATGAAGAGATTGCCTTGTTTGAAAATTATTTTATTCTCCTTTTATTTTCAAAAATTTGAAAAATATCAATTAAAAGAATTTTGAAAATTGTTTAATCAAGAATTTTGAAAAAATATTACCCCTTTTTAGGTTTCACAATTGAGACAAATCTTTAAACAAGAGTTCATTGGATATCAAAGAATTAATTACACTTTTAATCCTTCAAAAAAATTATAGCTATTTGACAAGTGTCAAGATTAATGTTAACTAGGAGGTAAGGTTAAGTAATAAAAGGATAAAATGTCTCAGGTTGTTGTCTTTGGTCAAAGGTATGGCATTCTCGTTTCTTTGATGTTCACTGATTGGGTGGAGTAGCTTTTATGCTCATCTATTGGAAGTGTTCTCCTATTCTCAGCTCTCATGAGCACATTCGGTTTGTGTGATGTCTTGTCAAAGGATTTGTGATATCGCCTCTTATACAACAGCTGCACAGTTTTTATATTCGAGCCGCCTTTTTAGGTTGTCGACTTGAATCCTCCTTTGGTTTCAAGACGTTATTCAAGATTTACATCTTGAACCCCTCCTTTGTTATTTTTCTCTATCATGCATTAAAGATTTTAGAAAACCTTTTATGAATAAAAGATTAATCCTGATGGGCAGGATGAAATTTGAAGATAGTCTATTCTGTTTAGAAATCCATGTATGATTAGAAGGGACTTTTAAGGTACGTAATGTATGCTATGGTTGACGGTTATGAAATAAAAGGATAAATAGGCCCAAAAAAGTGTTTGTGGGTAATTAAACCAAGGATCAATTCATTATGATGTCTTCAATCTTGTCTTGCTCGATTTAAGTATTCTCATATGTCTTTTATTTTCTTGTTGTTCTATGATCTTCTGGTGAATTGATTCTGGAATGATTGTACTTGACCAATCTTATGGTTTAAAGATCAAAAAGTCATTCATCTTGAAATACTTGATCCATTTTCTTTCTTTTTTTTATTTTTTTTCCACTTTGTTTTTTCTCTTTGCTTCTTTTTTTCCGCTTTTCTTTGCTTTGGATTGATCTTTGCACTTTTCATTTGGTTCACCTTTCAATATCTTATATGGATTGATGGTCTTCACTCATGTGAGCATTTTCCTTCACATTACCCCCAGTGTGGAGGGTGATCCTTGGCTAGGGTTGAATCAGAAGAAAATATAATATAGGCTCAAATGGGGACACAAGGGATATATATTTTCTCTTTTTGTGAAGGGAAAATGAAAGAAAACTGTTCATCATTTCATACACAGAAGTCCTCGCAGAAGAGGTATCCTCAGGGGGATAAATTTTCAGGATAAATTTTATTCACATGAAAACAATGTAATTAATGCATGATAGAAGTATTTCAAATTATTTTTTTCTCTTTTTTTCTCCGCTTCTTGCTTCTAGCATGTCTCAATTGTTCAGGCTCATCTTCTGGAAGTTGATGCGAGATGCCCCCACGCTGTGTCTTCTTGTAGGAAGGTTTATGTTCAAGTAAACATCTTGTACTCAATGCCTTCAGGTTTAATTGGTAGAAAAATGTCGGTTTTGCGTTTAAGAAGACGATGGTGTGACTTTATTGGCTTAAAGAAATATAATGGTATGGCTTTTTTGTGTCTCGAAAAAGATAAAGGCAATGTTTTGAAGTGTCAAATAGGGTAATGTCAAAATTTGGTCTTTTGGTAGTGACCACGAATTATTCCGGGTAAATAATCAGGAGTTTTTACTTTTGGTTTTAGAAAGTATAAAAAATGGTCTAATCTTGTCATATGTCAAAAATTTATAATTCTTGAAGAACTAAAATAATTTGTAATTCATTCGATATTCGAAGAACTACAAGATTAAAATTCGTTCAATTTTTCAAACTTATAAAGTAGCATAAATTCAATCATTAAAAGATTTAAAAAACATATTTAAGAAAATATTAAAGACAAAAAAACGAGTTCAAACAAAATAATGCTCTTAATGCAACTGCAAAAAGCTTCCTAACAGATGCAAAGATTTCTTCTTGATTAGCATTAGAATTCTCCATCATTCTTCGAATGTCCATGCTCCTGAATCAATCAGGTTCTAGACCTTGCTTCAATGTCCCATAATTCTCAATATAATGCCCTGAGCTTCCTCTATGATAGCTTAATACGACACCAACATCATAGCCCTCAGGATATGGGGACTAAATAAGAGTCACAAGATTCTTCTCAACATGCATTGGAAGTAATTCCTCATAGGTCATTGGAATTGGATCAATTTGACTATTTTCTTGGATCATCCTATAAGGATTAGTCCTACGACTGACTGAGTAGGCTTCCACTGTATTGATTTCAGCTTCTTCTTTTACTTGTTTGAATCTTGCTTCTATTCTTAGTGTGGTGTCACATGAACAAGCCCACTATCATCAAATCCTCCACTAAATAATTCCATGTTTTTTTATGAATGATGCATGTGAAAATGTTTAAATAAATGCTGTGCAGAATGTAAATGCAAAAGGTATCGATTTCCAAAATTAACCATTCTTAGAAAGAGTTCCATTCATCCAAAAGAGTTTTCATCTTTACAAGAGAGATCAATCTACGAATGCAGTTTGACCCTTTTATTTAGTTCCATGATCTCAGTCATGATCCCAACAACTTTCTCTTCTTTCCAAAAATGACTCTGAATCCAGACAGTGAGTAGTTGAGCGCATCCTCTAAATCAACTTCCCTCCAATCTACGACGATTATTTAAGGATAGGAAGGTCTCTACCAAGACAGTCGGTGCAGAATTTATACCTCTCTCTAATCTGTAAAAGAAATATGCAACATCAGCCTCCACGTGGAACAAAGTCTTTGAGAATATCACCAGACCATATATAGCCAGAGATTAGGTGTTTAATCTTTGATCTTCATCTATGTGCTCGAGTATCACCTTCTTGAAAGAATTCCACAGAAAACATTCACTTTCTCCCTTTTGTTTGATGTGCTCTACTATCCAATTTTCACCTATACTAGTAATCTTCACAAGTTTACTTTAAAGGATTGGACTTTCGGAGGTCTGGAATAAATTCTATCCACCTAAAGGCTCTCGAAGTTGAATAGAGCTATATACTCTTCTATTATTGGTGTCAAATCTTGTCTATTGAATATGAAACAGTTGTAAGCATGATTCCAGAATCAGACCAGAGCTTTAAGTAAAGGTTTCTCTACCTTTACATAGAGAAGGTAAGTTATGTCGCCATATTTCTTTTAAAACTTCTCTTTGGTAACTACTCTCCAACTCTCCCAAATCTCTATCAGCTTTTGTAAATCGTTCTACTTGAAATTGAAATTAATCATATGTGATACATAATCCCCATGCAAATTATCTAATTTTTCCCTTTTTGTTTCTTCAGACCAAGCTCGGATAGCCAGATTGTGTTCTTCCTTGTTATAAATACTCTTTTTTATCTTAATGATCGCTTTTTTACTCTGATGATTACTCGATTAATCAACACCTTTCTTTTATTTATGGTGATCATGCAAATTCCAAATAATAAACAATCAAACATAGAAAATGTGTCAGTATAAAAAATTCAAATATCAAGCAGATATTATTGAAAGGTAATTGCAACACCTATCCATATGTTGTTCTACCCTTATTAGGTTAAATCCTACCCAAAACATGCTTTCTACCCCCATGCTTTGTTTAAAAATAAAACCTAACCACAAGTTTTTCTAGTTCATATGCTTTATTAAGAAAGGAAAATAATATGAGCAAAGAAGAGAGGCTTAGTGTTGTTTCTCCTTTGTGTACACCTATTCGGATATCTAACAACAAACAGAGTTTTGACATGAATTTTATTGGGGTGAGTTGCTAGGGCTTGCTATATGCGGTATTGAGTTCTAAGAAAGAAGGTAATTGAATTTTCCATGTTGGTACCTCCTTAGGCTGCCAAACCCTCAATCCTGGCCCATTACAGGCTCGTGCGGATCGAATTCAATTTGAGAGGATACATTCCCTTGTGTCCATACGGAGAAACAATTTATCTCATGTATATATAAGGTATATGAACCCTAAAGGTTACTTGCTAAAACCCATGCAGAGAAACAAATTATCTCACATAGGCTAAGCTTTCACCTCAACTTAAAAGGGACAAAGCTCGTAAGTGAGCTTATGGTATGTAAATGCATGTGTTATGTGTGAGGAGAAACTCACAAACCTTTAAACATGACCAAAAACAACTCCTTCACAAGTCCAAAAAATTTGTTCAAATCTGAAAGCCACTAAAGTAAAAAAATCAATTAGTTGAAAGTAAAATAATACATGATATATTAAAACTCAAAATAAACAAAAGGATCATAAATTAAATACAATTTAAGTTTTTAATTCCCAAGAATAAAACAACGTATAATCATTTATGACTTGACTCTTAAGTCTCTAGCGGAGTCGCCAAGCTGTCATAACGTCTCCCTCGGGGATCCATTAGACTTAAAAAAAATTAATTCGGGGAAGGTGATGAAATATAATTTTGAAAACAATTTGATTTTGGAGTCGCCGCCAACCTTTAAGTTAGATAGGTCGGAAACCTTAAAAGAAAATAATATGGTATGCGTTATACAAAAAATTCATTTTTAAGAGTTCGGGAGTCGATTACGTGTGGGGAAGGGTGAGCACCCCCACAACGCCCAAATTTTGGTACCTAAACGATTCTACGGTGTTTAAATATTGAGAATTACAAAATCGAAAATATATTTAAATTACGATCATTCTATTCATTTGACTTTATTCAAAAAGTGTCCATTTTTTGGATAACGAATGCCCTTTTGTTTGAACAATCTTAGGGAATGCACTTCCTTTGTAGTTAGGATACTTTCCCATAGATTCCCCTCATAAAAAAGACATTATTTCACATTTTCCACAAAATAAAATAAACTAAAATGAAAAAAATAAAAATGAAAAGAGGTGAAACAATAATCAAAATAAATAAACGTAAAGTGAAGAAAACTATTGAATACAAAAAAAAAAACATGTGTATTAAAAATCCTCGAAAAAGATACCTTCCCTTGTAGTTGGGAGATGTCTTTGTAGATTTCCATCACAATGAAATTTTCTTATTTTTCGCATATTAAAAAAATCATGATGATTTATAAAAAACAAGGTGGGTGTAATAATACCAAAGTGCAAATAGATAAAGGACCAACATGCAAACTTTCAAAACTAACCATCTAGATTAAAAATACCATACAAGTAAAGGAGTAAATAAATAAGACTCAAACATAAATATTAAAAATTGTAGGTAAGAAACATAAATATACTATCGGTAAGCTCAGTGACTAAAATAAAATAACAGAGAGTAAAGTGCCAAAATAAAAAAAATAAAACAGGAAATATAACATACTAGTGACTAAATTAAAAATAATTAATCTTAAGTGCAAAAAAAGAAATAAATAAAAATGTAGAGATTCAGGGACTGGAATGAAAAATGCGCATGAAGTAGAGGGGCCTAGAAGGAAATAAACCAAAAAGTTAGTGCTGAGAAATAAAAAAGAGAAAATCACTAAATCAGTCCCTAAGTATTTTTAAAAAATTAAACAGTCATTACACATGATCAAAATATAAAACAAGCTTAAACATAAAGGGACTAAACATAAATTAAACCAAAAATATATAACATGCATAAGAAACGAGTAAATTACAAAAACAATCTCTTCAGGTGATCTTTTTGCAAAAACACGCCAAACTTAGGGGACCTAAGTGCAATTTCCCTTAAATTTTCTATAAATATCAACTTTTTTATAATTTTCATTTTATTTTTTTAAAATTTATTTTTAGAGAGAGGGTCTCCCCTTTTTCTAGAAAACCTGTGGGTGGCCGGCCATTCACCTTCGTTGACCACTGTGCCGCCGTTGTCGCCGGTGGTTGTTGGCCACCAAATTATATTAAGAGGTCTGTCTTGATCTCCCCGTCTTTGATTTGAGGTTGGTTTCACGAGAATCGACCCCAAGTTCCACGAATCTAGCCAAAATTGTTCAACTTTCCTCTATATAATATGTCGTCGTCCGCCGTTGGATTACTGCCATTTTCATATATGTTGTTCTACGTTGTCTTATCTTCCTTCTCAACGGTCGGATTCATGAACCGAGCCCTCCAATGCTGTGAACGTCGCCGATCGAATGGGTAAGAATCACTTCTCTCTTTTTTGTTCGTTATTTTTGTTTTCAAAAAGAAGACCCCAAGATTTTATTTTTCTCTAATTTTGATTTCCTTTTACTTTTATTTAGCTTTGCATCTTGGCATTGCGAATCATCACCGACCGTCACGAGCAGTCAACAATAAAGGGTAACCATTCTTTTTCTTTCTCTTTTTTGTTTCGGTTTTAGACCTCATATGCACGTACAAAACCAAAACTAAAAAAGGATAGCAAAAAAACTTTGAAAAATACTTCATTTTCATTTGAAAAAAATGGGGAAAACCCCCTTACATTGTTTTTCATTTGAATGAAATCCTCCCCATTCGAACTATCTTCACATTGTTTGGAAACTGAAACCTTTCCTAATTCTATTTTTTTGTTCGAATGAATCCCCTTCTTTTCTTTCGAAACCGATACCTCCTATTACATTTTTCTTTTTGAAAGCCCCCTCCCCATTTTTTCAAAATGTTCTCTCTTTAATCTTCCTTGCTTGTGATTGTTGATGATTTTCTGTTTGATGAGATGTTGACAGGGCATGGTGGGGTTGTTGCTTCACATGGGAGTCTACTGGGGTTGCTGAAAAGCATGGCTGCACAGGGTATGGGTGAGGCATGGTGTTGGCACGAGGGTGCTGTGGAGCAGGGCATGGGCATTAGTTGGGTTGGTGGTGGCTTGAACCGGGTCGAGTTGATTGTTGGATCCTCTTGGATAGGTCTTGTAATTGGGCCGGTTCTGGGCCTGAACCGGGTTGTAATTGCGCCCTTGTAAATTGGGCCTGCATAATATGTAATTAATAATAAAAAAATAATAATATTAATAATAAAATAATAATAATAATAATAATAATAATATTATTATTTTTTTTGAAGACTCGGAAAAAAACGGGTGTCTACACAAGTTACAGGACATTTTCGCTAAACTTTGTAGCCAGTCTACCATAGAGTTGCCTCAGGTGGCGGTGGTTGGAAGCCAGAGCAGTGGCAAGTCCAGCGTGCTACAGGCACTTGTTGGCAGCGATTTCTTGCCTAGCGGTTCCGAAATCTGCACACGTCGTCCTCTTGTCCTCAAGCTTCTTCAGACCAAGCGCAAACCTGATGGTTCCGACGAAGAATATGGCGAGTTTCTATGACTTCTCTGAGATTCGCAGGGAGATCCAGGTTCATTATCGCTTGTTTGTTATGATTGATAAGATCAAAATTTAAGCCATTTTATTACTTTTGTGTCCTTTTCTGACTGCTTATTTGATGTGTATTAGAATTTTTAAGATAAATATTGATGCGAGAAACATATTAATTAGATGAAATGAAAAATTTCTGGTTTCTAGAGATACGTCTTTATCTTTTATATTATTACTCTTGGCACGACTATGTTTAGGCTGCTATTTTTTATAATTTCATTTTGCTTACATAAAAAATGATATTCAAATGCAATAACTTGAAGCTAAGCAGAGTGAGTACAAAATCCAAACTCTTAATTTACATGTTTTTAGTTTTTTCTCCACCTGGTTCTCTGATAAACTCTGTACCATTTTTGCTTTTTGCTTGCAACGTATACTAGGTTCTGATATAAAAAAAGAACGTTTACTAATGTGGCATTGTGGTTTTTATTTGTCTTTCTTTTAAAAATTGAAAAGATGAAAAATGTCTGAAGCCTCAACTGATGGCAGGCTGAGACAGATAGGGATGCTGGAGGAAACAAAGGTCTGTCTGACAAGCAGATTCAACTTAAGATTTTCTCATCAAATGTTCTTGATATCACTCTTGTGGATTTGCCTGGAATCACAAAGGTTCCCGTGGGTGACCAGCCCTCTGACATCGAAGCTAGAATTAGAACAATGATCGTGTCATACATTAAACAGCCAAGCTGTCTGATTATAGCCGTTACTCCAGCAAATTCTGATGCACTTCAAATTGCTGGAAATGCTGACCCTGACGGTGAATTTGACGATCAAAATCCCAACTTCTGCATTTGAGTTGCAGCTTGCTATATATATTTTTAATTGAATTCTTTTGCTAATTTTCTTCTGGGCAGGTTACAGAACAATTGGTGTAATCACGAAGGTGCATGTTTGAATATGAAATCCCCTTTTCAATCAATGAAGTGACTTATATATTAGCTATTCTAGGTTTCTGATTATTTTTTGTATATGAATCAGTTGGATAAAATGGACAGAGGTACTGATGCTCGTAACCTCCTGCTTGGAAAAGTAATTCCTCTGCGGCTTGGTTACATAGCAGAAATCAAGATATTGTCACTCTCTTTAAACAAACTATTCTAAATACATTGTTAAAATGGATGGTTTGCCATTCTTTGAGTTGTTTTTCTAAAGTACTATGCCATGGTCTTTACTTCGAGAAGCAGTACGGGCATTTTTGTCTTTCAAAATATTGTTCCCTTGAGCTAGAACATATATTAAATTTTCCTACCTTTTTTTACATGGTGGGACCTTCCTGATTATTTACATGTCCTTTCATTTTTTTTTTGTAGACACACTTTTCTGACCGAATTAAAAATATACACACACATATATATATTATATGTATTATTAACAAACATTTTTTTATATTTTTTTATAAGCCCAACAAACGTTTACAACACATTAGGTCTAACAGAGGCCCGATTTTAGCAGCCCAAGCTACAACCCAGCAGAGTGGACCCGAGACTACAACCCGAAGCTAACTTGGAGCCCCGAACTAGGTCCAAGTTCTCAACCCGAACCAACCCAGGGCTAGGGTTTCCAAAACCCTAACAAGCCCGCCTCCAACGCCACAACAGGAGAGATTCGTCCCAGTCGAGGACTCCTCGCCACAATGTCGCATTTGACGTTGATTCTTTCGGCACCAACGCCTCCCCAAGCAACCAACAAAGAAGCCAACAAACTTTAGAACTTTAGTCTGAATAAGACTCTAAAAATAGCCATTCTTTGTGCTATAAATACTATGTAAAATCAACACACACGATACCCACGAATACACAGAATATTACACACAAAATACAAAGCAAAAATCGATAGCTAGAAGCACTTGTACTCTTCGAAAGCAAGAAAGAAATAAAGGGAAAGGTATTATTTATTTTACCTTCGATTCGGTTTGTGTGGCTTGCATGTCGTTATTTTTTTGGTTTAAAATCGAACGGCTGAGGATTGGGGAGGGGTTCGTTTTCGAACTTCTTTTGTAGATCTACCCCTCCCGAAGCCTTTTTTCAAAAAAACCATTTTCATATTCGAAGAGGAGGAGAGAAAGGCTGTCAAAAAACGTAATTTTTTTAAGATATGTGGTCGATGAACGACAGCCGGCGAGGCGGCCGGTGGCCGAGTTCTGGAAAATGGAGCGGTTTGTTCTTCATTTTGAATAACAGTTGAGGGAAAATAGTAAGGGGAGGAGATTTCAGTTTTTGGAGAGGAGAGAAAATGAGATTTTTAAAAAATTTGACTTATATAGTCAACTCGTTGGACCGACCCATCGAACCACGACCCAACCCATAGGCCTAAGACAATCCGCGTGTTTTTACTATAAAAGGGGTAAACTACGTTTTTTTGGTCCCCTAATTTTGAAAACTTTTATTTTGGCCCCAAAGTCAATTTCAATTTGAATTCTCCCTTAGATTTGACCTTTACTTTGAATTTTATTCAATTTACCCACTGATGTATATACATACATACATATATATATATATATATATATATATATATATATATATATATATATATATAATTAATTTCCTTTTTCTTATTCATTTATTTTTATATAATATATTTATTTATATATGTATATATATATATATATATATATATATATTTCCCTGGTTCTGTTTTATTATTATAATTATATTTTACTATTATTTTCTTTCTTTTTCTTTTACTATTTCCCTCTTTCTCTCTCTCTTTATTTTATTTCTATTTTTTATATTCTTTATTTTGACTTTTTATTTCCTTTATATTTATCTCATTTCTTCATTTGTTTTTGTTTTTGTTTTTTATTTATTTATTCATGGTATATATTATTATTTTTTATATTATATTATATTATATTATTTTATTTCTTTTTCTTTTTATTTCATTTTTATCTTTATTTTATTTATTTTATTTATTTTCTTAACTTTATCTTTTTTTTTATTTATTTCATTTTTTCCTTCCTTTATTTTATTTATTTTCACTTCTTTTTTCTAACACGTTCCCGACCTTTTAAGGGTACATTTTCAAATCCATCAAGGGTAAGTAATTCGGATCAAATTTCACCTTTTAATTTAAACCTCCTGTTATCTTAATTTAAAGACAACTGGAAATTAAGTAGTACCGAAAGGGCAGTTCAAGGATGCTAACCCTTCCTTGACTGTAACCGACTCCCGAATCCGACACATCTTTGGTAAGACGCAGATCAGGTAAGAAATAAGGTATCTGATCTACCCATTTGTTTTAAAATAAAAGATCGGTGGTGACTCCAATCTATTTTCCTAAGTCGAAGCCCAATTCTGAGCCCATCCGAAAGACGGTTCCGACAGCTTGGCGACTCCACTGAGATAGGTAAGTGAGTTAGGCTAAGATAATTTACAGTTGTCTTTTTAATTAAAAGAATAAGTTTAAATTTTAAGGTAACATTTCGATTCTTATTACTTATTTTTTATTATATTTTCAAATAAATAGTTGTACTAATGGTTTCTCTCAATGATTTCAGCTTGACAAACTTGTTTGTCACTTAAGGCTCTAAACCCGAGCTCTGAACCTATTTTTTTAAGTGGCGTGAAAGCGACGCCTTCGTGAGAATTTATTCTCCCCACAGGCCTACCAACTAGAATTCGAGATTCATATATCTTATGTCTTCGTGTGAATTTATTCACCGCACATACATAAGGGAATGTATCCTCTCGAGTTCAACTTAGTCTACATGAGCCTGTAATGGGTTTAGGATTAAGGGTCTGGCAAGCCGAAGGGGCACAAACAAGGAGAACTCGGTTACCATTTTTTAGAACCTAAACCGAGAGACTTCAGTGAATTAGAGCCCACCCCAAAACCTCATTTCAAACCCTAGGCTACTTTTAGATTATTTCCTTCTTTATTTTTTGTTCAAAGCATGTGATGTGAACTAGAAATTTATACGGTTAGGACTTGTTGAACTTGCAGGATAGTGATCATGTCCGGGTAGGAATCATAAGCATGTGGGGTAGGAATTTTTATTTTCATTTTGATTTACCTCACTAACTCTTTTCATTTTTGTTTTCTTTCATTTTATTTTCATCATTTGCATCATTAAAAAGAGGTGTTGATCCACCAAAAATGTGTTCATTAAATGTAAGTAATTTGCATTGATGGAAAAAGGGGTTATAATATAAGAGGTGAAAGGCTCAGAAGTTCGAAAAGACTCATGTCAAGAAAATGTTGTGCCCACGATCGAAGAAGTACACCACTTTGTTGCATGGTAAAGGACTCATAATGGACTGGCAGTTATACCGAGCTCATCGAAAGTCAACTTTTTTTGAATTGGCAAAAGTTGCAGGGGCATACGAGAAAAAGGTTATTGGCATGGGGAGTCCCTTCAAAGACAATAAGAACAATATAGCAAAGCGATCACTGAAAATGGAGGCTATTGTTGACAAATTCAAGAAGCAAACAAATAAACTTCGGATAGTTCCTATCGATAAAGGGCTCTAATGGCGCTTTCGTTAGGAACAGACTCAACAAAGAGTGAAAGCAAGAGATGCAGTCATTCGAGAATTTTTAGGGCAAGCTACTTGTCACTTGCACAATTTAGCCAGAGAAGCCGGAACGGTTCGACCAGGTATTCAACCGGTAACAGAAGAAGGTGGCAAACAAATCAACCTGTCAAAAGTTGTTCGGAGTCTAGAAGAATACACCTTTAAAATGGTTTTTGTCTCTTAAGAAATAGAAATTTTGTCCCCAGTAAGGATTATTTATAATAACAGATACATTTTTGGATCAATATCTCGAACATTTCATGCATCATACATTCTTGCATATTTCGCATTATTTTTTCTTTTCCTTCATTACATCCACGTTAACTAACAATGGATGTCTCATAAAAAGGAACAAAAACTTGACACATTGAACTCGTTCAAAGTAAAGGCAGTTAAAAGAGAAACAATGAAGGCAAATTGAAGTTACCTGAAGTGTGTCTATAAGAAGATTCAAAGCAATGAATGAGATATTAGCGTGTATTGGTAAGATTGAGAAAATTCAAGAGTAACTCATAAAAACCAATAGGAGATGATCGATCAAGCAAGAAGATTTCAGAATGAATCAAGAGAACAAAAGTTGATGGACATGGTAAATGTTGTGATCCATGGAGAGAAACCACTAGTGGTTCTCATTTTGGATGGGACTATGAATGTCGGTGCTGAAACTGAAACGAAAATGACCAGAGGACTTGTTAAGGAGCCAAATACTTCAGGTCAGCTCCAAAAACCAAATGTGGTTGTAGAAGGGTCCGCTAGGCCAACAATGGAAGGGGAGCTAATGAGGGATGAAATTTCCCTTGTGAGAGATAAGCTTCACTCAAAGAAGAAGGTCATAAAAGATGACCAAATGTTGACTAAGAAAGCTAAGAAGGATCAACCTCTCATGATTAAAGGTTCTACCCCTTTTGAATCACCAAGATAAGACACTCAAGTTCTATCTATAAAGTCATTGCCAAGTAATCTCTCGTCGTGGGGACTAGATGAGAAGAAAAAAAAGTGTAGGGCTTTCAGTTCGCTCCTTTCCATTTTTCACTCGAAAAAATACATTCTAAAATGCTCACATCCGGATTGATTACACCTGGATATGTCCAGCCACAGTGGCCCCCAAATGAAAAGTAGACCTACAAGAAGATTCCTTGGATAAGTCAGGACGGAACCCCAGATTGTTCAGTTAAGGTTCCTGGCAACCTTGAGGACCCTTTAGAACAAGCAATTCATGGGTACAAGGTATAAGAAAAAGGGATCAAGGTCCAAAACTCGGAAGTCGTTACTACAACAGAGAATTCCTGGGAAGAACATAAGGTGTAAAAGGAAATCCAAGCAAGAGGGCTTCCATGAATGTAATCTGAGACTGGCCCGTGGGGCAGATGTAGCCAAGAAGACACCTCAAACTGCTTCAACAGAGGATTCCTGCGAAAAAACTAAGGCGCAAGAGGATCGGAAAGGAAATCCAAGTGAAAGAGTTTCCATGGATATAGTCCGAGACTGGCTCGTGGGTTTAAGAATCAGTGCGACAGACGCAGCTTCGAAGACACCTTAAACACCTATATCTGATTTCCAGAATGCAAGAGGGATTCTGGGCAGCTCAAGAGGCTTGAAAAATATTATGCCAATCACAGCTGTAATATGCGTTCGGGATCCAACCAAAACTATCTCTACCAAGGAGAATCATTTTGGATCTAAATTTGGGCCCAATTTCCAACCAAGAAAGGAAATGCTGATAAATCACAAAGAAGTGGGATTTTCCCAAGAAGTTGCTCTGGATGAAGTAGAAATTTGTGCGTCTGAGGGTACATCAAAAGGATCCCCGACAAGTGAAACAATTGAGGAATGGGGAGCCATTGCAGATGAAAGCCCTAATCCAACTAGTGGGGCATCCAAATGAGGCCTTATTCCATTTTGTGGCATCTTGTTTGAATTTTTTTTAAACATTCACATATTTCTTTTTGTAACTTGTTTTTGAACTTTATTTTTATGAGGATATTTAAATGAATTTATGTTGAGCATTTAATCAAATTCGCTATTGGGAATTCTTTGAATATCAACTAAATTCAAAAACTCTGTAAATGATCAGAGTTACAGATCTTTGACATCGTGACCTTTGATTTTACCCCAAAAGACACACTCAAACACCATATACTTATCTTGCAAATAACCAATATAGCCTTCTTCTCTCATAAGGGAATGAAAAAGAGGCTTGGTATTCAGATGTGCATAGGCGCAGACAACATGGGACATCTTTTGCATATGACATTACTATACTTTTTGTTTAAGACGTTCGATGATGATCATGATCTTTACATATGGAATAGTCAAGTAGGTGAATCTAGTTCAGATCAGTTGCTTGGAAATTTAACTCTAAAGATGAGATTTTCTAACTTTCAACAACACCTAGACTATAACAGGTTCTTCTTGACAAACTTAAGAAATTAAATCTGTATACCCAGATTATAATATTATATGTATACAATAAAGCTTGAGTTGTCCCTCTAGAGTAATTGGTTAAACGCCCCTGTTTTATGGATAAGATTCAGCTAGCCTGATAAAGGTGATTATAATATTTATACAATAAAGCTTGAACTGTCCCTCTAGAGCAATTGGTTAAATGCCTCGGCTTTATGGATAAGATTCAGCTAGCCTGATAAAGGTGATTATAATATTTATACAATAAAGCTTGAATTGTCCCTCTAGAGCAATTGGTTAAACGTCCCAGCTTTATGGATAAGATTCAGCTTGCCTAATAAAGGCGATTATAATATTGAGTTGTCCCTCTAGAGAAAATGGTTAAACGCCCCGGCTTTATGGATTCAGCTATCTAGGCAATGGAAAATTAAATTTATCTAAATAAGAGGTTTTGATAAAAATGGACTAAGGGAGTTAAGGAATACCTGTTATAAACAATTTCACACGAGTACTCAGGAATTTCATTTTTAGACCTATATTTTCGTACTACCTTTGTTAGAGGAGTCTACAAAGCTTAAACAAATGGAATATTTCAAAAGACCAAAATAGAAGGTCTAGTAATTAATTATTCTAGTTGCGTCATTTTGTCTGCAACCGATTAAAATGCCAAGCCAAGAAATAGGGGCATGTTGCGGTGTTCAAAAAGGATCGAGAAAGAAAAAACATTTTGGCGGCCAAAACCTTAGAAAATATGAAGCCAACCTAAAACCAACTCATCAATTTTGGATATTTGTCAAAGAGCTATAACTCTGAAAGTGATAAAGAGCTATTGATTCTTTTGATATTCTTTGAACTCATGTTTATGATTTGATTGCGAGCCTGTATTAAGGGGCAATGTTTTACAGAATTCTTACAATTTTTTCTTCCCTTCTAAAATAAGAGAATGAAGAAAAACATTTTCAAACAGGATAGTCTCAAATGTCAAAAGTCCTGGAAGTTGTTGAGGCTCATTTTGCCTCTATTGAAGACAGAACGAACAATGCCAAATTTTGAGCATTTCTCATTCTTGAAGCAATCAGTCCGAGAGACCATATAGAACTTGTGACATTATCAACAGCCAGAGAAGAAAATGGGCCATGGTTTATCCCAAGGACAAGACCATCAGACAAAATTGAGACTTCATCCAGAAGATAAAATAACCAATTCATGTTGCATGCATCTTAGACACACTTAAGAGCATCACATTCATTATTTTTACATACATATTTTTTGCAGCTTTTAGAGTCAATTTCAACTTCACAGCGAAGGATATTGGACTCAACAAACAACTTTTCAATTTCATTCAGAGTTATTTTCAACTTCACAACGAAGGATATTGGACTCGAAGCAACACCATTTACTCGAGATTAGATCTCAACTTCACGACGAAGGATATCCAACTCAAAGCCAATTTGGTGAAACAATACTTGGATTTCAACTTCACGACGAAGATATCCAATTCAAGGCTCAACTTCACAATGAAGGGACCATCCACGATTTCAACTTCACGACGAAGGATATCGTGCTCACCAGCAACATTCATCTTTAGATTGGATTTCAACTTCATGACGAAGGATATCGTGCCCACAACCAACTTAATCAAGATTGGATTTCAACTTCACAACGAAGGATATCCAATTCAAGGCTCAACTTCAATGAAGGAGCCATCCACGATTTCAACTTCACGACGAAGGATATCGTGCCCTATATCTAGATTGGATTTCAACTTCACAATGAAGAATATCCAATTCAAAGCTCAACTTCACATCGAAGGAGCTTCCCAATTTAAGTCAGAGCCAATTTCAACTTCACGACGAAGGATATTGGAATCGAAACAACGCAACTTACACAAGATTGGATTTTAACTTCACGAAGAAGGATATCCAATTCAAAGCTCAACTTCACAGCGAAGGAGCCACCCTACGATTTCAACTTTAGAACAAATGATATCGTACTCGAAGGATTGACCCAACTTCACGACGAATGAGTCATCTTTAACATGAAAACATCAAAGTATTCAGGTCAAGTTTCACCTTCACGATGAAGTATCTTGAACCAGAAGATGAATCAGACGCCACTTGTCAAAAGCTTTGAGTTCGATTTCAACTTCACGACGAAGGATATCGTGCTCAGAAGTTTCCAGTTCCACTCAACCTCACAGCGAGGGAGTCATTTCGCGATTCAATCCAAATTGACAAACCAGTCTCGACGTGGGATTTCAGCTCTACAACAGAGGATATTCGATGGGGGTTTGACCCCTATATGGATGGTATTAAATTTGGATACGTTCATGTGAAACAAAAAGTGTGTCTTTTAATCTTTGCCCTATCCCTATTACACGACTATGGGTAAAGAGGGCAGCTGCAGGCACACTTTTCTGACTGAATTAAAAACATGCACATATATTTAATATATATGTATTATTAACAAACATTTTTTTATTTATTTACAGGCACAACAAACGTTTACAACACATCAGGCCTAACAGTGGCCTGTTTTCAGCAGCTTAAACCACAACCCAGCAGAGTGGACACAAAACTGCAACTCGAAACCAACTTGGAGCCCCAAACCGGGTCCAAGTCCTCAACCCTAACCAACCCAGGGCTAGGGTTTCCAGAACCCTAGCAAGCCGCAACAGGAGAGATCCGTCCCAGCCGAGGACTCCTTACCACACAGTTTTGGAAAATGGTATATATTTATCTCATTTCTTCATTTATTTTTATTTTTGTTATTTAATTATTTATTCATGGTATATATTGTTATTATTTTTTATATTATATTATATTATTTTATTTCTTTTTATTTCATTTTTATCTTTATTTTATTTATTTCATTTTTTCCTTCATTTATTTTATTTATTTTCACTCCTTTTTTCTAACACGTTCTCGTTCTTTTAAGGGTATATTTTCAAATCCATCAAGGGTAAGTTATTCGGATCAAATTTCACCTTTTAATTTAAACCTTCAGTTTTCTTAATTTAAAGATAACTGGAAATTACGTAGTACCGAAAGGGTAGTTCAAGGGTGCTAACCTTTCCTTGACTGTAACCGACTCCCGAATCCGAAACATCTTTGATAAGACGCATATCAGGTAAGAAATAAGGTATACGATCTACCCATTTGTTTTAAAATAAAAGATCAGTGACTCCAATCCATTTTCCTAAATCGAAGCCCAATTCCGGGCCCACCCGAAAGACGGTTCCGACATTTTTTGTTGTCATATGTCATACGTCTCTATTTGTTTCAAATGGTGCATGATATCCTTGATTTATGTTTTAGGCGACCTGAAGTATATTTAGAATTAGAATAGACCAAGATTGAATTTGATAAACCTGGATAACTAGTCGAAGGCATCAAAGCAGAGTCATTAGAAAGTTTTAAAGTGGAAAAAGCGAAAGTTCACGGCTGGTATTAGAGCATTAACATATCAATAAAGACTAAATACATTTAAATTTCTGAAATTGGCTAGTCGCTAGATCCGGAATCAAGTGAAGAGAATGTATACAAGATCTTTTATATGGAAACTCAATGAAAACCAAAACCTTTTTATTTCTTTCTGTCAAAATTATCATAGTTTTGCTTCTAGATGGCTTCTTGCTCATATATTCATGTACTGCTTATTTATCAGGTATCTTATTTTCTAGCCTGCTAATAATTTGATTGTGCTGTTAATGTTATTCTCTAAACAGGACATTTTACTGAACCTGAGTATCAAGGATGCTCTCGTGGCAGAGGAAAAAGTCTTCCGCAGTCGTCCAGTATGGTGGAACCTTTAACTATTGTTCATGATTTGATACAGTTGCCACAATCAATTTTCTTATTTCTTTTGACTTGTAAATAGGTATATAATGGTTTAACTGATCGTTGTGGTATACCTTAGCTGGGGAAGAAGCTGAACCAGGTAAAACATTTGCAAGATGATGTTCTCATAACTTTCATGGAAGATATTTCCAAATTTCATGCTGGTACTTGTAGAGAATTGAAGAAAGGTATTACAATGGAAAATATTCCTCATCTATCATTGATGTGTTTAGAATGTAATTTATACAGAGTTCATGCTAAACTTAAGGAATTACATAGGTATAAAAAAGGAAAGAATTACAACTGTATTGCTGAAAACCTGCTGCACTATCTATTTACATTGATTGAAGAGATCAGAGGCATTATTCTCGATGAGAAGATTTGCATGATTGTAGGCTAAGAATCTGGTTGATTGTCTTGTGAATGATATGCCTTGATACACCCCCTCAAAATTGAGCTGCCATCAGCAAGAGCAATTTTGCTTCTGAGTATTTCCGTCCGCTGCCTTGAGAGAGGTTTGGTTAATAAATCTGCTAGCTGGTCTTGAGTGTGAACATGTTTGACTTGAAGAACACCCTGTTGAACCAAATCTCGAACAAAGTGAAGGTCAATTTGGATATGTTTCATCCTTGAATGTTGCACAGGATTGAAACTAAGATGTGTAGCTCCAAGATTGTCACAAAGCACTGATGGAGCGGATTGAAGTTTGAAACCAAGTTCTCGAAGAAGAGAGTGTAGCCAAACAGTTTTAGAGGCAGCATTAGCAAGAGCCCTGTATTCTGCTTCAGTCGACAATCGTGCCACAGCTCGTTGTTTCTTTGATCTCCAAGAGATTGGATTGCAACCGAGGAAGCTGATATAGGCTGAAGTGGAGGTGCGATCATCAAAGTTGCCGGCCCAATCGGCATCTGAAAAGGTTGTGAGAATGGGGTTTGTCTTGCAGGTAAGTTTAACACCATGGAAGATGGTGTGTTTCAAGTAGCGCAGGAGACGCTTTGTTGCTGTCCAGTGAGTTTGAGTAGGCTTGTGCATGAACTGAGACAGTTTGTTCACAGCAAATGAGATGTCTGGGCGAGTGAGGGAGAGGTATTGGAGGCTTCCAATTACTCTTCTGTATTCAGTGCTGTCAACAGAAGCAGTACCATCATTGAGTTTGAGAGGTGTGCTGGTGGAGAGAGGAGTGCAGACTTCTTTGGCCCCAAGCATGTTTGTATTAGATAGCAAATCACAGACATATTTATGTTGGGAAAGAAAGATGCCATCCTTAGTGGGTAAGACTTCCACGCCCAAGAAGTAATTTAAGGACCCCATGTCTTTTAATGAAAATTTCCGGCCAAGTTGTTCCACAATAGAACTTACAAATTTGGAATTATTTCCAGTGATTACTAAGTCGTCCACATAAACCAGAAAATAACATATAATACCTTCATGTTTATAAATGAACAACGAAGAATCTGCCTGTGAGTTCTTAAAGCCAAACTGAAGTAAAGCATTTTTCAGGGCTGAGTACCACGCACGAGGTGCCTGTTTTAAACCATAGATAGCCTTGCGAAGGCGACAGACATAGTCAGGCTTGGTTAAATCTTTAAAGCCTGGGGGTTGTAGCATGTAGACGGTTTCAGTAAGTTCCCCATGCAAGAAAGCATTATTAATGTCCACAACAAAATGGTATCTCGGAACGACGTCACCGTCATCTAGTAGAAACTGGTCTTACTTTGCTTCATGATGCAAATTTACCTCTCACTTATTGGCCACATGCATTTCAAACAGCCACATATCTTATAAATCGTCAACCCACACCTTTACTCCAAAATATCTCTCCGTACCAAGCTCTTTTTGGTCAACCACCAAATTATATTAAATTAAGAAAATTTGGTTGTTTGTGTTATCCACTCACCAAACCGTACAACATACACAAAATGGGCCCAAAATCCACACCCTGCATTTTTTTGGGCTATTCCCTCACTCAGAATGCTTATCGTTGTCTCGATCTAACAACACGGCGCCTGTACATCTCACGCCATGTTTTATTTGACGAGGCCCAAAACCCTTTGACTGAACCTTCCTCTACATCACTCTCTACTCCTCTGAGTCTCTCCAAAGTTCCACATTCGGTTCCAGCTGCTCTGCCGCCCGTGTCACTTCCGTCGCCACCAGTGCCTCCGACAGGTTCTCCCACCATAGTCACTGCACCTCTAGGTACATCTCGGTTCTCTACTTCTTTTGATTTACAAACTCAATTGCATTTAGATTCAAATGTTGACAACCCGACATCTGCAAACCCCTTCTCACCCAACTTGTTGCCGAATCTAAATCCCTCCTCCACTCCCTCTGTCAATCCTGACCTAGGAGATAGCTCTACCCATCCATCTTACCTTCCCCTTCAAAATCCCTCCCGAAACCCTCACTCATCCACTTCCCGAACCCATCATATGACCACTCGGTCTATGAACCAAATCTTCAAGCCAAAACAGTTGCACACTGTTACCAAACATCCCTTACCCGACACCATTGAGCCCACATGTGTGAGTCAAGCTGTCTCTGAACCTCACTGGCGTGAGGCCATGTCCCATGAACTCACTGCACTCATGCGGCATGGCACTTGAGACCTGGTTCCCCCTCCAAGTCATTGCAGTCCAGTAGGCTGCAAATGGGTTTTTCGAGTGAAGCGTAAACCTGATGGGTATGTGGATCGGTTTAAAGCCCGCCTTGTGGCAAAAGGGTATCACCAACGTCCAGGATTAGATTATAAAGAGACCTTTAGTCCTATGGTTAAGCCAGCCACAATTCGAACTGTATTATCTATTGCTGAAAACCTGCTGCACTATCTATTTACATTGATTGAAGAGATCAGAGGCATTATTCTCGGTGAGAAGATTTGCATGATTGTAGGCTAAGAATCTGGTTGATTGTCTTGTGAATGATCTGCCTTGATAGTACTTACGTTCTAATAATAAATATCATGTGCCTGTGAAGCTTCAGGTACTGTGCCCACACTTACTATAAATGTTTACGTAGTCCTTTCTGTATCTATCCCCCTGTTTATGCATTTGGTGGGAAAAATTCTACTATCTACTTCCAACCAGATTGGAACAGGCCTACTATAGAATTTGCATAATTTCACTCTATCTAAGTCGGCAGCCTTATTTATCTCAAGTGCTCCTGATTGCCTTGCACCTTTTATCTGAATCAAGTCTCCTCTTTGCTCTAAAGAGTTGTTTAAGAGTTTATGCTTGTTGAGTACTTATTTGCATCCTGTTTGTCGAGCATGAAAAAAAAAGACATGTATGCTTTGTGTTGGGGATTTTTTTTTGTTTCTTTTATTGCTTTGCTGAGTTTTTATTAGTTGTTTCCCGTGAGATTTTTGTACAACATATCAAGGCAATACTTCCTGGACTGAAATAACGCATTAGTTCGGCACTGGTTTCTGTGGCAAAGGAGCATGCAAGCTATGGAGAAATCACTGAATCAAAGACATGTATATCTGAATTTGGTTGTGCAAAAAGCACCCAGAATAATTTTCTTATTACAAGACTATGGTTTCGTAACCTATAGGCTGGCCAGGGAGCTCTTCTGCTGAATATTCTGTCAAAGTACTGTGAGGGTTTTGTTTTGCTTTCTGTAAATTTCTTATTATTATTTTGAACCACCTGTTATTACATTATACTATGTTGGTATGATACCGTGAATCTGTGCCACGTTGGAAACAGCTTTCTCATCAATGGTTGAGGGGAAAAATGAACAGATGTCTACATTTGAACTGTCTGGTGGAGCAAGGATTCACTATATTTTCCAATCAATCTTTGTTAAGAGCTTAGAGGTGTGTAGACTGATATCTGTGCCTTTGATATTAGAATGTGCTTTCACTTAGGATTTTTTTCTGTTGGATTTCGTTTCCATTCCATCTTAGAAGTGCGTATATTATACATCTCTATCATTTATCATTAATATTCTATTGATTCTAGTGTTGAGTGCATTTCACTCCCCATGTGATTGTGCACTAGTTGTCTGCAAGGACAGGATGTTCCAAATAAATATGACAAAACCTTATTGATACAAGTGGTATTTTGGTTTCATGATATTAATTTCTTTTGCTGGGCTACTGCTTCATGTAAAACAGACTTTAGTTATTACACTGCAACTTTAGAAATTGCTCAGAGCCTCAGAATTGCCTCTGAATGAGAGCCTTTATGTAATTGCTTCACTTGATGCTGATTTTGAGTTTTTCTATTAACTGATTTGTGTACAGGAGGTAGATCCATGTGAAGGCTTGACTGATGATGACATACGAACTGCCATTCAAAATGCAACTGGTCCTTGATCTGCACTATTTGTACCTGAAGTACATTCTACTGGCTCATATTTTGAATCATTTTTATCTAAGAACAATCTTTTCCCCCCAAACTGGTTTCCTGGAATTCTTTTATGTTGAACTTGGTGCATATTGATGTGATAGAACTTTGATATGTAGGCCCCGTTTGAAGCGCTTGTAAGAAGGAAAATAGCACGTTTGCTAGATCCAAGTCTTCAATGTGCCAGGTTCATATATGATGAGTTAATAAAGGTGATTTGTATTCCAGCTTATCATTGTAGTCTCACGGCTCTATCACTTGTCAATCTAAGTTTTCTAATGGAATCATTTTGTATCCAGATTAGTCATCGCTGTATGATGAATGAATTGCATCGGTTTCCTGTTCTTAGAAAGCATATGGACCAAGTTATTGGGAATTTTCATCAAGATGGCCTCGAACCATCTGAGACAATGTTAGGACATATTATTGAAATGGAGGCATAGTTCTCTTAATTTTCATTTATTGTTATTTTATGTTTCTGGTCCTAATTGTGTTATAAGTCATGAACTTGGTAATGTTGTGCAATACTTGTTACATTCATGATATTTTCCGAGCACTTCTCTCACTTTTGACACACCCCCTTCAATTTTGCAGATGGATTACATAAATACTTCCCGCCCAAATTTTATTGGTGGGAGCAAGGCTGTAGAGCTTGCCAATCAACAGAAAAAGAATTCCAGGGTTCTGGTGCCTGTATCTAAAGCAAAGGTAGGCCCCCGCTAGTAGTCATTTCTCTGGTATCAATGCTTTTATTTATTCCTGATTCCTCTTGTTTTTCATTCTTTCCTTGTTTCTTTATTACCTTAATCAGGATGGTTTGGAGCCTGATAAGGCACCTACTTCTGAAAGAAACACTAAATCTCTGGCTATTATTGCAAGACAAGTTAATGTAATTGCTGCTGAGAAGGCATGAAAAATTGGTTTTTGCTGCTTAATCTATGATCTTCCTGCTTTGCTTTTCCCATCCTTTTTTTCCCTTATCATAAGTCATCTATTCATTGCAGCTTTTTACTCTTCGTGCAGGTAGTCCGTCCTGCCTCAGATGTTGAGAAAGTACCATCGACTGGTAGGCTGTCATTATGAATTTAGTTAAATTTGTTGTGCTAAAGTTTGATGTTCTTTCTGTGGTACTTGTATGATATGATGGCCAAGTATTAAGGATTCTCTTAAAAATATGGCTTTGGGGGATTGTATTATGTGAATTTTCAACACAACAATAAAATGATGTTCTCTATGTGGGTTTTATCAGGAAGCACAAGTGGGTCAACTTGGGGTATCTCATCAATATTTGGTGGCAATGATAACCGCTCAACCGTGAAAGAGGTCTTGACAAACAAACCATATACAGAACCTGCTCAAAACATCAAACATGCCTTCTCCATGATCCATTTGAGGGAGGTGCGTACGGATCAATTCATCAAGGAACTTGTGTTAGATTAAAAAAATGTGTTTATTGTGACAAGTTTTTTTATTTTTTTCAGCCCCCCACTCTGTTGACTCCTTCAGAATATTCAGAAACTGAAGCTATTGAAATTGCTATCACCAAATTGCTCTTAAGATCATATTATGACATTGTTAGGAAGAATATAGAGGAATCTGTGCCTAAAGCAATTATGCACTTCTTGGTAAGTTTTAAACCGAGTAAATTTGTTAATTACACATCCTTGTGTCTTTTTCTGTTTAATGGGTTCACGTTCAAATTCCTGACAAATAAAATTCCGAAAGCATTGTGGTGCTGCCATAAGGAGATCGTATATCATTATATTCTGGCCAAATTAATTTCCATTTTCACCTCTATATCAGGTTAGCAACTATGTGTCTCGTCCTAAATAATATTTGGTGCTAAATATGTTGATTTCCATCCTCCACTAGTTCAATGTGGAGAAATGTACATATTAAGCACGCTGAACAGTGTTACTGTTTATATTGGCTAATCTGTTTTTTAATTGGTAGACTGGTCACAAAACATGGTTGTATGAATGTGGTATGATTGTCCAATTGAAGAATGGACCTAGCCAGTTAATCAAAAACTTTGCTCGAGTTCTAAGAGGTTTATGTGTGTCATATGTTCCTTATATCAGATCCTAAAAATGCTGTAGTTTTCCATGAGTACAAGACTGTATTGCTAACAATAGTTTGTGGTCCAATGTTACATTGAAGTATTGCATGATTATTAATCTCTGTCAACAATATCTATATCCAGGTAAATCATTTGAAACGTGAGCTTCACAATATTTTTATCAGAAGGCTTTACAGGTGATATAGAGCTTTGTGTCTTTAGACTTGATTTTAATTATATATCCTTTTGACAATCTTGTTGACTGTTGATTATCCTGTATATCTTATGATCCGGAACAGAGAAAACCTGTTTGAAGAGATGTTACAGGAACCTGATGAGATTGCTTCTAAGAGGAATCGTACTCGAGAAACACTCCGAGTTCTCCAACAGGCATTCAGGGTGGGTTCTCTCGACTGCGTATCAACATGTCAACATATTATAATCTCTAGAATGAAATACATTACTTGATTATGCGTTGCTGGTGCTCTTGCTGTTGCTTAATTCTGGTTTCTCGAAATAAAGCCTGCATTTACTTCTTTTTAATATTTTTTATAGACATCGGACGAATTGCCTTTGGAAGCTGAAACAGTTGAGAGGGGATACAGTTTGGGCTCCGATCAACAGGCCTGCCAAAGATTCATGGATTGCCGAACATCATCAATGTATTCCTCAAGTAGTGGTTCAAACGATTCCTATGCAGCTTCCCCTAAAATCACAAAATCTCGTGTCTCGTCTCACTCGGGGGAGCTACAACTACACTTGTTTAGTGGTACCGCAGATTCAACCGGAAACGGACGCGGTTACATGCCAGACCTCTACCCTACAGTTGATCTGTAAGCTGTTTGAATGTGCAATTTTGCATCTCGGACCTGTTTCTTTTTATCAAATATGGATGCATTTTTATTCTTCTTCTCCCCCTAAATTATTGGAATTCCTCCAACCGAAGGCAGCGTAATGGTAAGCCAGTGTTATTTTTGACGGCTAGATATCCGCAAGTCATCTATTATGCATTTGCTTTTTTTGCTCAATATAATTTCCTTGTTCTACTACCGTAAATCGCTCCCAGAAGAATAATCGGAGTGAGAATTTATTGCTCCCTAAACAATAATGTGAGTGAAAAAAATGCTTTCTTTTTGCCCCCTCTGAAAGTTTAGTTTTTCATTTGTATATAGCCATTCCTTTTTACATTCTGTCTATTTGTTGATGCTGCCCTATGGTGTTCGTATCCAATTTTGTTTCTTTTTAAAGTATTTATGTGATATTTGAATGCACTTATCCTCAGTATTTCTGGGAAGAAACGTGTAATTTCTATTTTGCCTTGTGATAATTTGGAAGAAAAATAACTATCATCTTATCTACTGGGATAAGACGTTAGGTCTTTCAAGGTCAAACCTCTTGATGATCTGAATAGAGAAAAATAGGTCGAGAGGATTGCCTCCATAATAATTTTTTGTGTTATTCAGTTTGAATTAATTGGCAAGTTGAATATAGTTATATAAAAAGAATTCCTTTGGAGTCCAGAAGTTGTAGGTCAGTTATTGCACCATGGCCATGTGGTACATGTAAGCTCATCAATAGTGTATCGTTTCAAACATCAAAATTTTAATTTCAAGATTATATTATTATTGTATGGAAAAGAAATGGTCAGGATAGCTCAAAATATTCAAGTATTATATTAATTGATACAAATATATTGGTATCGGTCTAAAATGTTTCAAGATTATTATATATTTAATATGTATAACAACAAATTTTTGTACAAGATTGTATAAGTGTAGAGAATAAGATTTATTCATTTATTTAAGATTAAAGATCAAATTCATAGAATTTATACTAATTTGTATATTTAGTAATTAGATAAAAAAAAATTAGTTTAACGACAAAAATTGAACTGATCCTTAATTTAATGATTGATGGTTAGTTTACATAAAAATAGAAAACCATATATTGATAAAAGCACCACTCTCTCTTTATAAACGCGATTTTCATAAACAAGGGGAGATAAGGGGCAATAATATATTATTCACATTACAATTACAGCAAAACACAAAGGGCTGTTGAAAATTTAGCACTCGCATACAAAGGGGATGATCCTCATCCTGATCCAGTGTGTATAAATATCAGATCTCCGGAAACCTATAGTTAAGTCGATAGCGGCTTTTGCCTTGATCAAAACATGTCAGCGGAAGTAAACCTCCACCTCATAGGATCGGAAAAGATCTCAAGTCCCAGGCCACACGGTCCCGATATCATCGATGTCAACCTGTAAAAGTTTTGTATTTCAGGAACTTGCAGCAAGTAACATTTTTGGCTTATATGGTTACTTTTCAGGTCTGCTCAAGAAAAAGACCTGCCTGCTCGTCAAAATGTGAAGGAATCTCAAAATCCGACTCGGAAGCATCGGCAAGTTCTTCCAGTGTTTCCTGCATGTCCTAATTACCATGTAAACGAACTTAGACAGTCCATTGCGTGATTATCGAATGCTAACCCATTAAAATGAAATTTGCTTGTATCGGACAAGAAAAAACCCCAAAAGAAGTTGTTTGTGACAAGTCCCATACCTCATCATCTAGGTTGACCGAGGAATTCTCCATCTGGATGAGTAATGGATGAGAACTTTGTGCGAAGTCCTAAATATCAGTGGGCAACATTTGGTAAATCAACATAATGTAGTCACTTGCAAACCGATAATTATAACCATTGAACTCATGCAACAAGACAACAAAATATTAAAAGTTTGCAACACAATTCTTTTGTATAGCTTATGCAATCTATACATGGCAAGATTCAAACAAGGCCACATCTTTGCTGGAATGGAGTATATCGAGTTCACTTCAAACTAGACAAAAAAATTCTTGGTGCATCAAGTTTGAAATGTTACATCTTAGAATCTTCCATATAATTGGAAAAATCACAAGATGAACCCCTCCCACCCATCGTTAATAGAATCTCACCTCTTCATTTGATCTTATCAAATGATTTTCAGAATCCAAAGGTGCAGGCTTGGACTCTTCTGGGCTTCCCTGATGAAAGAAAACGGAATGTAAAGAGATCATATGACAGGATGAAGCATTGGTGTTCTATGTTTCACAGCTAACATTACTTCTTTTTTTTGTAACAAACGTAAATAAGATAGGAAAACCAACTGAAACCAAATCCTAGCTAAAATGAAATACATAGCACTTAGCACATCAACGAAATTTGAACTCACAAATTATCATGCTACACCCATATTTACCTCAAGTGAAACAGGGAAATGAATCAATACCTTCTCATCATTGTTGGCAAA